>NW_007245792.1:230052-252946 GCF_000164805.1 Carlito syrichta | reverse complement strand
TGAGTCCATGAGTTTGAGACCAGCCTGGGCAACTTGGCGAGACCTTATCTCTACAATAAATAAAAAATTAGCCAGGCGTGGTGGCACATGCCTGTAGTTCCAGCTACTTGGAAGATTGAAGCAGAAGGATTGTCTGATCCAACAGGTCAAGGCTGTAGTGGCCGAAGTGCTCCACTGCACTCTGGCCTGGGCAACAAAGTAAGACTCTGACTCAAAAAACAAAACAAAACAAAAAGGTACACCTGTTTAGATACTTTTCATGGAAGAAGTTTGCAGAACTGGAAATTGCTCTGGGTGAGTCAGTGAGTGAGTGGTGAGTAAATGTGAAGGCAAAGGATGTTACTGTATATTACCGTACATGTAAAATACACTAAATTAGCCAGGTGTGATGGCTCATGCCTGTAATCCCAGCACTTTGGGAGGCAGAGACGAGAGGATTGCCTGAGTCCAGGGGTTCAAGACCAGACTGGGCAAATTGGCAAGACCTCGTCTCTACAATAAATAAAAAATTAGCTGGGCATGGTGGCACATGCCTGTAGTTCCAGTTACTTGGAAGGCTGAGGTGGAATGATTGCCTGAGTCCAGCAAGTCAAGGCTGCGGTGGCTGTGGACATGCCACTGCACTCCAGCCTGGGTGACAAAGTGATACTTAGACTAAAAAAAAAAAAAAACCACTAAATTTATTTCTTAAAATTTTCACCTTTAATATTAATCTTAGTGTTGGATGTATAACATATCTCAAACCACATGAAGTGGAGACCAAAATGAAGCTCAAACTTTTTTTTTTTTTGAGTTGGAGTCTCACTCTGTCACCCAGGCTGGAGTGTGGCAAGCCTTCTGCCTCAGCCTTCCAAGTAGCTGAAACTACAGTCACATACCACCACACTCGGCTAATTTTTTGATTTATTGTGGAGACGAGGTCTGACCAAGTTGCCCAGGCTGGTCTCGAACCTATGGGCTCAGGTAATCCTCTCACCTAGGCCTCCCAAAGTACTGGAATTATAGATGTGAGCCACCTTGTCCAGCTTAGATCCCAAGTCTTAGTGGGATATTTTTTCTTTTCAATTGGCCGTACTTTAGTTGAATAAAAAAAGTTTGGGGCAGAAATTTATTAAGATGGATCTTTGTACTTTGTTCTGACCTTATTCTAGAAAGGCATTCTGTTAACTTAAACAACTTTGTGCTTCAGCTGTCTAACAGTGCCAAGTTCAGTGTAGACACTACAAAAGCTGGGAGGATGGATTCTCAGAGGCTCTTCTGGAAATCTGGTAGCTGAAGCCAGCTACTGAAAAAGACATGTCCTCTAAAGACTTGGTTCCATTTGAATTTCAATATATAAAGAGAGGAGAAAACAATGGGCAAAAATTTCCCTCAGGAACATTGAATTCCAAGAGTAACTTTTCCAGAAAGGAAAATTTTGCCATTTAATTTATTTTTATTCCCAGGACTGACCTGTCCCTGAGTATGGCTTTCAGTTCTCACTAGCAATAAAAGCAAGAAAAGGGGACAAATAATGAAAGAGTAATTCCTCAAACTGGGAAGTCATTTAAAAAAGCTCTTTCTGTGTGTGTTTTTTTTATTTTTACATTTTTTCCTTCTCACGGTGTTTGCTTATTCTCCTAAGCTTTCCTAAGTTCTTTACCATTCCATCTCTTTCTAACTTTCAAGCAAATAGCTTTCTCCTATTCCCTATAAATATATACTTGAACTTGCTTTCTTACAGCCTTGGACCTTTTATCTTACTGACCTTCTGACATCCCTATCTCATTTACCTCCAGCTTGAAGTAAACCTTATCATATAACTTTATAGCATGAATTTCAAATAGGGGATCATTGAGATATTCTACATCTGAAGTAATGGGGTTTTCATTCTTTGACATGGCTTTGGCAATCGTATCAGTCTTACTACTTCTAACTTACAGTATTTCTTCCTTACCACATGAGTTGTTTGAATTCTGCTGTCTCTCCTTCAACCTATTTATTTCTTGGTGTATCACCTACTTGGTGGAAGCTAGTTACCTGTCTACTCTAAAGTGACTTGAAAATGTAGCCTTAGCATTTTACCTGAAGAAGCCATGAGTTACAAAGACTGGAAAGGCAAATGATTTTACAAATGTATATACAATTGATGTCCAGTATAGTCTAACAACATTTACTGTTTTTCATATTCAGTCTTCTAAATTTAATAGCATTAGCTACATACAGCAGTCTAACATAACACAACTATCCTTCATAAGTAAGAACACCCTCACATGTGCTCCAAATGCAGGGTCTGACAATTAAGTTCGGGAACTTGCCACTGTGAGCATACATTGGCAGCACTGAACAAACAACTCAGGAAGGTTTCATAACCTTGGTATATCATTTTTTTACAGCAGTGTTCCTGTCAACATGTGGCAGTGTCTCGCTGAGTGGCATTCATTATTGTTGCATGTTTTTGTGTGTCATTGCAAGGATATTGGAGCTTGAATTAGAGCAACAAACAAACAGCAGCTTTCTTGTTAAACTTGGCAAGAGTGGAAGTGAAATCAGTGACGTATTAGTCCAAGTTTATGGGGATAATGCCATGAAAAAAACAGCAGTGCGCAAATGGATTAAATGTTTTTCTGAGGTGAGAGAAAGCATCACTGATGAAGAGATGTCGGGATGTCCAGTAATGAGCAGGACTGATGAAAACGTTGCAAAAATTAGTCAAATTGTGTGTCAAAGTCATTGGCGGATTGTGAGAAGCATAGCAGATCAACTAAACATCGATAAAGAAACAGGAAAAAAAATTTTTTTTTAGTTGGAATCTCACTCTGTCGCCCAGGCTGGAGTGCAGTGGTACGCTCATGGCCACTGCAGCCTCAACCTGCTGGGCTTAGGTGATCTGTCTGCCTCAGCCTTCCAAGTAGCTGGAACTACAGGCACACACCACCATGCCTGGCTACTTTTTTGATTTATTGTAGAAATGAGGTCTTGCCAAGTTGACCAGGCTGATCTTGAACCCATGGGCTCAGGCAGTCATCTCACTATAGCCTCCCAAAGTGCTGAAATTATAGGTGTGAGCCACCACACCTGGCTGTGGAACAGAAACATCGTAACTGAAAATCTTGGCATGAAAAAGGTGTGTGCAGGCCGTGCTTGGTGTCTCAGTCTGTAATCCCAGCACTTTGGGAGGCCAAGGCAGTGGATTGCCTGAGCCTGGGGGTTCAAGACCAGCCTGGAAGACTTGGTGAGACCTTGTCTCTACAATAAATAAAAAATTAGCTGGGTATGGTAGCACATGCCTGTAGTTCGGGCTACTTGGAAGGCTGAGGCGGAAGGATCGTCGGAACCCAGAAGGTCGACACTGGGGTGGCTGTGAGTGTGCCACTGCACTCCAGCTGGGGCGACAGAGTGAGACTCCAACTCAAAAGAAAAAAGAAAGAAAGAAAGAAAAAGGTATGTGGAAAAATGGTTCCAAAGGAGCTCTTGCATCATGATAATGCACCAGCTCACACAGCACTGTCTGTGAAGGAGATTTTAGGCAATAAACAACTGTATTGGAACACCCTCCCTACATACCTGATCTGGCCCTTAATTACCGTTTTCTTTATCCAAAGACAAAGGAAATACTGAAAGGAAGGCATTTTGATAACATTCAGGATATCAAGGGTAATATAACAACTTTGACGGCCGTTCCAGAAAAAGAGTTCCAAAAAATTGCTTTGAACAAGTGGACTAGATGCTGGCATGGGTGTATAGCTTCCCAGGAGGAGTACTTCAGAGGTGACCATGGTGATAATCAGCAATGAGGTATGTAGCATTTTTTCTAGGATTAGTTCGTGAACTCAATTGTCGGACCCGGTAGACAGGTTCAGTCCCTTTTACTGACATAGTCCAGTTTTTCTGGGTGAAGTTTACTCTTTCTCCATTGAAGTAATCATCTCATCTTGATTTTCTATATTTTTAAATACCAGATTATAATGTTAACTATGCCAATACACCCTATTCGCTAAACTTGAAGAAATCTAAGACATTATCATCAGTAAGATACATCATTATCAATGTTGTTCCACATGAAAAAAGACCAAAGAAACACTATTATTAAACCATCATAGGTCATTAGTCAGAGGATGCAGTCCAATGTCGATGTCACCATGTGCAAAAATGTGCATGCCCATATTTTGTCAATATTAACATATGAAGAAATAAAGAGTAAAAGATGAAGAGAAAAATTAATGAATATACAAAATATATTTCTGAATAAGGATTCCTTAATTAACGAATATATATACATGACATAGCAAGAAAAAAAATATGCTGTTGTTTACCAGTCCTCATTTCTGCAAAAGTTCAAAAGCCACGATTAGTATCTGTAACTTCCTTCTTAACCTATTCATTCATGTTTTTTGTGCACAGTGAATTCCTTACCTGAACAAGATTCTTTACTTGGTATGACTAGGCAAGACTTCATCCCTGAGGCACCTTAACTCAGAATGGTCTTGCCTGTGTGATACTAGAGTTTTCTCTTAAATTTTATCACTGGGAACATCTGAGTTCCAAACATTCTCTTCCCTGGATGTGCTAGTGAGCAGCGATTTTATTTACATTTGAGAACCCAAACTAATTGCCATAATCAATTCAGAAACTCCCTTTTGTTGTTGTTTTGTTTGTCTTTTTTTTTTTACTATTTATCTTATCGTGTGAAGTTCCAAAGCAGCCAACTTCTGATTCAATGTGACTATTCCAAGTAAAATATTCTTTCTGTAGGATCTAAGACTTATTAACATGTAGTGCCCAAAGATGGCTTGCAAGAAGTGAATCACTGGGTATAATAGTGAAAAAGTTCCCATTTTTTTACACTGTGGTGAAATTTTTACCCTTCATGGTTGATGAAATCTGGTTATTTGAAAAATAGCACTATATATTGTTTACTCATTCAGAGCAAGAATTGCATCCCATAAATGAGTACTCCAACTTGGCTAAGTGCTTTCTCACAGATGGTACTAATACCAAATCTTCAGAGGGACCTACCATTGTTCTAACCTGCTTCTAAGTAATGAGTACGAGTCATTACTGATTACTGGTATAATAAATTTCATGGGTGTTATCCTATTTCTCCATATCTTTTTCTTTTCTTTCTTTCTTTCTTTTTTTTTTTTTTTTTGAGTTGGAGCCTCACTCTGTCGCCCATACTGCAGTGCCGTGGCCGTTCCTGGCCACCGCAGCCTCGACCTGTTGGGCTCTGGTGATCCTTCCGCCTCAGCCTTCCAGTAGCTGGAACTACAGGCGTGTGCTACTACACCCGGCTAATTTTTTGATTTATTGTAGAGATGAGCTCTTGCCAAGTTGCCCAGGCAGGTCTCAAACCCACGGGCTCAGGCAATCCACTCACCTCAGCATCCCAAAGCGCGGGATTACAGACTGAGCCACCAAGCCCAGCTTTCTTACTTTCTTTTTTTGGACTGGAAAATATAGTTTACTTAGAAAGTAGATTAGAGAGAAAGAGAAAAGGGGGATCCACTTCCCTTAGATTGGGGAGGGGACCACAGCTTACGGAGAAGCATGGCCGGGCCAGAGATTAACAAAAGCAATCCATATATTTTTCTTAAAGATCGCTTTCTTGTTCAGAACAATATTGAGTGAGATATAGTTATGGTTTTAAAAAAAGGACACTTTATTAAGTCTCACAGATGGTGTTTTTGACAGAAGCCTTTAGAGAAGAGAAGATCTACACTGAGAAAAGTGGATATCTACACTAAGTATTCTGGGAAGAAAAATCACTGATCTTTTCATGATGGAAAGGGTCCAATATATTCAGTCTGTTCTGAGATTGAGGCTAAAATGCCTGGATCACAGTGTTGTGTATGGGGCTCATTGTGGACTTCTGGTTGGCCACTTGGGTACATGGTATGGTCTTATTCAGATCAGCCTTTGTGTTGAGGAGATGTGTGGTCTTCATTTCTGGCACTATGGCAATTTTGTTTTGAGTCTGGAATAGTTCAAGAGACTGATGGATATCCACAGAACAAGTCCTCTTTTATTATTGAGAGTGTTTTAAATAAAGGAGTATTTTGGGTGAGCATTTAAATGGCACACAAACATAACTGCGCATTTACTTAATCCTGAGAAGTCCATTCTCCTACCCCTTCTTCAAATGTTGTCATGAATTGCCTAATCTTTTCTTTCCAAGTACCAAGTGGTTGGCCAAATCATGAGCCAGTGGTTTAAAACAGGAGTATTATTGCTCATTTTTAGTAGTCAATTAGATAAACAGTTCCAATTTTCCCCAGTGAGGATTTTCCTTGCTCACTTTTTTTTTAATTACTCTGTCTTACTTTGTCACCCAGACTGGAGTGCAGTGGCACGCTCAGGACCACCGCAGCCTTGATCTGCTGGGCTCAGGCAATCCTTCTGCCTCAGTCTTCCAAGTAGCTGGAACCACAGGTGCACGCCACCATGCCTGGCTAATTTTTTGATTTATTGTAGAGATGAGATCTCACCAAATTTCCCAGATTGGTCTTGAACCCCTGGACTCAGGCAGTCTTCTTACTTTCGCCTCCCAAAGTGCTGGGATTATAGGCGTAAGGCAATGAACCCGGCTTCCACTAATTTTTTTTTTTGAGTTGGAGTCTCACTCTGTCGCCCAGACTGGAGTGCGGTGGCCGCTCCCAGCCACCGCAGCCTCGACCTGCTGGGCTCTGGCAATCCTTCCGCCTCAGCCTTCCGAGTAGCCGGAATTACAGGCGCGCGCTACCACGCCCAGCTGATTTTTTGATTTGTTGTAGAGATGAGGTCTCGCTGCCCAGGCGGGTCTCGAACCCGTGGGCTCAGGCAATCCACTCACCTCAGCCTCCCAAAGGCGCGGGATTACAGGCTGAGCCACCGAGCCCGGCTTCCACTAATTTTAAAGAAAAACTCTAAAAAAATTGTGGTGCTCTGGTAGCCTGCTTCCAGTGAAGGAAATTAAAGGAGCAAGATCCCTCTGTAATCAAGTCTAAAATCTTTCTTCTTTTTTTCTTTTTGAGTTGGAGTGTCACTGTCACCCTGGCTGGAGTGCAGTGGCACGCTCGTGGTCACCACATCCTTGACCTGCTGGGCTCAGGTAATCCTTCTGCTTCAGCCTTCCAAGCAGCTGGAACTACAGGCGCACATGACCATGCCTGGCTAATTTTTGACTTATTGTAGAGAGGAGGTCTCGCCAAATTGCCCAGGCTGGTCTCGAACCTGCAAGCTCAGGCAATCCACTCACCTAGGCTTCCCAAAGTGCTGGGATTGCAGGCTGAACCACTGAGCCCGGCCTTGTATATGCTTGAAAAGAATGTGAATTTTGCTGTTATTTAATAGAAAGTTCTATAAAAGGCAGTCAGGTCAAGCTGGTTGATAGTATTGTCCAAGTATTTATACCTTTACTCGTTTTCTATTTGTTCTATTAATTTTTGAAAGAGTGGCCATTTTGAGTTAAGATGCCTCAGAAATAAAGGCTTGCATTGTCACACCAGATAAAGAATCTTCCCAGGTAAGGTATTCACTATGTACAAAAAATCACGATTGAGTAGGTGAAGAAGGAAATTATAGATACTAACTATGGCCTTTGATCTTTTGCAGAAATGAGGACTGTGGTATCCAACAACATTTTCAAAATTCTGTGGGTTTTTTGTTTTTTTTTTGGATTTTGAAGCTCTATTTTTAGGAGCATGGATATTTAGCTTTGCTATATCTTCTTGATTAATTGCTCTTTTGTCATTATGAAATCAACTTCTTTAGCCAGGACAATGTTATCTGTTTTGAAATATACATTGGACCGGGGGTGGTGGCTCAAGCTTGTAATCCCAGCACTTTGCAAGGCCGAGGAGAGAGGATTGCCTGAGCTTAGAGATTCAAGACCAGCCTGGGCAACTTGGTGAGACCTGTCTCTACAATAAAATCAAAAAATAAATCAGGTCTGGTAGTGTGTGCCTGTAGTTCCAGCTACTTGGAAGGCTGAGGCAGAAGGATGGCCTGAGCCCAGCAGGTCGAGGCATCAGTGGCCATTAGTGTGCCACTGCACTGCAGCCTAGGCAACAGAGTGAAACTCCAGCTCAAAAAAAAAAAAAAAAAGAAATAATATACTTTGATATAAATATAGTCACTCTAGCTTTCTTTTGGTTAGTATTATCCTGGTATGTATTTTTCAACTTTTTATTATTAATCTACTTAAGATATTATTATTATTTTCAAGCCCTGTGAGGAGCTACCTGGAATCATGGCATTTCCTCCCAAGCAGCTGGCGGAACAGTTGACTTTTTTAAAAAAGATGTGGGGTACAATTCAGGGTGAGGAATATAAATGTTCATTATGCAGGTACCCTTGCTGATGAGGTGTGCCCCTCCCTCCCCTAGCAGTTTCCCACTGCTACCAATCCCGTTCCTATAGTATTATGATAACTGTTCAAGGTCTGCTTATAAGTGAGAACATACGGTACTCTGTTCTTGGTTTCTGTGATTGATCACTGAGTATGATCGACTCTCAATCCATCCAGGTTGCTGTGAAGTCCATGTTTTGCCTTTTTTATGGTTGCATAATATTCCATATGTACCAATTTTTAAAATTCAGTCCAGCTTCAGTGGGCAGCATGGTTGGTTCCATGTTTTTGTTATTGTGAATAGAGCTACAACAAAAATATGTGTGTAGGTATCTTTTTTGTGAATGATTTGCATTCCTTTGGGTATATTTGCAGTAGGGGGATTGCTGGGTCATATGGAAGATCAATTTCTCCTTCTTTCAGAAATTGCCACACTGTCTTCCAAAGAGGTTGCACTAGTTGGCATTCCCACCAGCAGTGTAGAAGTGTTCATTTTTTTTCACATCCTCACCAGCATCTCTTGTTTGTTTTGTTAATGATGGCCATTCTTACTGGGGTTAGGTGGTATCTCAATGTGGTTTTAATTTGGATTTCTCTGATGATTAGTGAGGCTGAGCACTTTTTCATGTGTCTATTGGTTGCCCGTATAGCTTCTTTTGAGAAGTGTCTATTCATGCCTTTTGCCCACTTTTTAATGGGACTGTTTGTTTTTTTCTTTTTGGCATGTTTGAGTTCCTTGTAGATCCTAGATGTTAGACCTTTGTCAGACATACATTTGGCAGATATTTTTTCCCATTCTGTAAGCTGTCTCCCTACTCTCTTGATGGTTTCTTTGACTTTGCAGAAGCTTGTCAGTTTGATGAGGTCCCACTTGTCCATCTTACTTCTTATGTCATGGGCACTTAGGGTTTTGATCAGGAATTGCTTGCCAGTTCCAATTTCCATAAGGGTGTCTCCTGCATTTCCTAAAATTCTTATAGTTTGAGGTTTTACATTTAGGTTTTTGATCCATTTAGAGTTAATTTTTGTGTATGGTGATAGGTAGGGGTCCTGTTTCAATCTTCTGCATGTGATCAGCCAGTTTTCCCAGCACCATTTACTTAATAGGTTCTTTTCTCCCCAGTGGTTGTTAGAGACTTTGTCAAAGATGTGTTGGTTGAGAAATTGAGGCTTTGCTTCTGGAATCTCTAATCTGTTCTATTGGTCTATATGCCTGTTCTTGTACCAATACCAGGCTGTTTTGATTACTGTAGCCTTATAATAACGTTTGCAGTCTGGAAGTTTGATACTTTCTGCTTTATTTCTTTTGCTAAGTATTGTTTTGGCCATTCATGGTCGTTTATGTTTCCATATGAATTTCTGTATTGTCATTTCCAGGTCTGAGAAGAATGAGGTTGGTAATTTAATAGGTATTGCATTGTTGAATCTGTAGATTGCCTTTGGTAGGATGGACATCTTCACAATGTTGATTCTTCGTATTCATGAGCAGGAATATTTTTCCATTTGTTTGTGTCTTCTTGGATTTCTTTGAGCAGTGTTTTGTAGTTCTCATTGTAAAGGTCTTTCACTTCTCCGGTTAGGAAGATGCCGAGGTGTTTCATTTTCTTTGGGAGGGAGCTATTGTGAATGGAATTGTACTTTTTATTTGGTTCTCCGCCTGCTTGTTGTTGGCGTGTAGGAATACTACTATCTTTTGCACCTTTATTTTGGACCCCAAGACTTTGCCAAAGTCCTTTATCAGTGCAAGCAGGTTTTTGACAGATTCTCTTGGGTTTTTGAGGTATAGGATCATATTGTCAGCAAAGAGGGATAACTTGACTTCCTCTTTTCCTATTTGGATAACCCTGATTTCCTTCTCTTGTCTAATTGCCCTAGCTAGGACTTCCAACACAATGTTGAACAAGAGGGATGAGAATGGGCAGCCTTGTCTTGTTTGAGTTTTCAGGGGAAATGTTTCCAGTTTTTGTCCATTTAGCAATATGCTAGCTGTGGGTTTATCATAGATGGCACTTACTATTTTGAGGTATGTTCCTTCTATACCTAGATGTTTGAGGGTTTTTATCAAGAAGGGATGCTGTATTTTCTCAAAAGCTTTTTCTGCATCTAATGAGATAATCATGCGGTTCTTGTTTTTACATCTGTTGATGTATTTAATGACATTTATGGTCTTGTGAATGTTGAACCAGCCCTGCATCCTGGGAAGTCTACCTGGTCATGGTGGATGATTTATGAGATGTGTTTTTGGATCCAATTTGCTAGAATCTTTTTGAGGATTTTTGCATCTATATTCATAAGAGATATTGGCCTGTAGTTCTCTCTTTGTTCACTCTTTACCCAGTTTGGGTATCAGTGTGATGTTGGCTTCATAAAATGATTTGGGGAGAATTCTGTCTTTCTCAATTGCCTCAAATACTTTCAGTAGGATTGGTATAAGCTCATCCTAGTATGTTTTGTAGAATTCTTCTGGAAAGTCATCTAATCCAGGGCTTTTTTTGGTAGGTAGTTTTCATATGACAGAGTCAATTTCCTGGGTTGTTATTGGTCTATTTAGGGTCTCAATGACTTTTTGTTTCAACTTGGGGAGGTTGTGTGATGTCTGAAAGTCCTCCATTTCATTTAGGTTATCAAGTTTGTTTCCATATAGATGTACATAGTAATCTCTGATAATCTTTTGTATTTCTTCAGGGTCAGTTATGATTTGATCTTTAGTATTTCTGATTGTGTTTATTTGGGTTTTTTCTTGATCATTCTGGCTGGGAGTCCATCAGTCTTGTTAATTCTTTAAAGAACCAACTTTTTGTTTTGTTGATGTTTTCTATGATATTTTTGTCTTCTATATCCTGTATTAGGGCTCTTATTTTGGTGATTTGGATTCTTTTGGTAAAGTTGAGGTTTTTGTGGTCTTCTCTTTTTGGCTCCCTTAGGTGACTTGTTAGGCTCTCAACTTGTGTTCTTTCCATTTTCTTGATGTGTGGTGGTAGAGATATAAATTCCTGTCTTAGAATTGTTTTCATGGCATCCCACAGAATTTGGTAAGATGTTTCTTCATTTTCATTTGTTTCCAGGAATCTTTAAATTTCTGTTTTGATTTCAGTGTTGACCCAGTAGTTGTTCAGCATCATGCTGTTTAGTGTCCTTGTCTTTGTAGGCTTTGGGGAAATTCTGTTGGTGTTGATATTTATTTTTATTCCACTCTGGTCTGAGAAGGTGCATGGCAATATTTCAACCTTATGCAATTTGTTTATGCTTGATTTATGGCCAAGGATGTGATCAATCTTGAAGTGTGTTCAGTGTGGTGATGAGTAGAATATATATTCTGTGGTCGTTGGGTGGAATAATCTGTAAGTATCTATTAAGTACATTTGGTTGAGTGTCAAGTTTAGGTTCTGGATCTCCTTGTTGATTTTTTGCCTTGATGATCTATCTAGGGCTGCTAGTGGGGTATTCAAGTTCCCTGCTAAAATGGTATGAGTCAATATCCTTTTTTAGTTCATGTAGTAGTTGCTTTATAAATGCTAGTGTTCCTGTGTTTGGTGCATATATGTTTAGGATGAATATTTCTTTTGATCAGTTGAAATTTTTATCGTTATACAGTATCCTTTTGTATCTTTTCAAATTTTGATAGCTTAAAGGTTGTTTTGTCTGATATTAAGACTGTCACTCCTGCCTTCTTTTGTGATCCATTTGCCTGGAAACTCGTTTTCCATCCTTTAACCTTGAGTCTGGGTGCATCCTTTGTAGTGAGATGAGTTTCCTGGATGCAGCAAATCATTGGGTCATGGCTTCTTATCCAATTTGCCATTCTGTCTTTTCAGTGGGGCATTTAGTCTATTCGCATTCAGGCTAATTATTGAAATGTGATTGTTTATCACCATCATGAGGTTCTTATAAAGTTTTTTCTTTGTTTACTTGTTTTCTTTTGGCTTTGGAGTTGATGTATGTGTGTGTTTTCAAGTTTGTTGTTACGCTGTATTCTCTGTTGATTCTGTGCTCTGTTGTTCTCATGGGAAGTGTGTGGTCATTTTTCTTTTTCTTTCTTCTGTGCCTAATACCTTTTTTAGTGTCTCCTGTAGAGCTGGTCTGGAAGCTGCATAATCTCTTAGGGATTGGATATCTGGGAAGGATTTTAATTCTCCATCACTGATGAAGCTGAGCTTGGCTGGGTAGGAAATTCTTGGTTGATATTTTTTCTTTGAGGACTTTGAATAATGGACTCCAGTCCCTTCTTGCTTGTAGTGTTTCTGCTGATAGGTCTGTGGCTGTTCTGATTGGTTTTCCCTGATAGGTAGTCTAACCTTTCCTCTTGCTGCCTTTAGGACTTTTTCTTTTGTGCCTACTTTATGTAGGCAAACTACTGTGTTTCTAGGGATTGGTCTTCTCATTTGATGTCTTGTGTGGGTTCTCTGTATCACTTGTGTTTGGCTGGTCACATCTCTGGTGAGATGGGGAAAGGTTTCTTGGATTACCTCCTGGAATACTTTCTCCAAGGTGTTCTCCATTTCCCTTTCTTCTTCTGGGATACCAATCAGGCATAGGTTTGGCCTTTTGATATAATTGAACATCTCTTGTAGAGTTTGTTCTTTCTTTCTGAGTTTTCTTTCTATGTTTTTTACAGATCGGGTTAATTTCATGTACTGGTCTTCAAGTTTTGAGAGTCTTTCTTCGGCTAGGTTAATTCTGCTTTCCATGCTTGTCATCTTGTTTTTTATTTCCTGGATGAAATTTTTTATTGCCAAAATTTCAGTGTTGCCTCTTGTCTTTCTTGAGTCTTATTCACTCTTTCCATCCATTCCCTAATACCTGTCATATTCTGGGGCCAGTTGTTACTGACTTCCATTGTTTGGGCTCCCAGGTCTGATTTTTTGGGAGATTTCTCTTTGTTACACTTGAAACTACCTGTGATCTTCCTTTGGTTTTCTCTCATTTGTGACAGGTTTCTTGCTTTTCTCTTTAGTTCCATTATTCAGTGTCAATGGGAGAGGCTTTCCCTTCTGATATTTGTTCAGTCCTCTATTCTTCCCTGATCTGGGCTCTGGACTTGTTCTATTTTGATACAAGACTGTGGGTGGGACACTTTTCTGTCTCTTGTAGTTTTGAGAATAGAATAAGGTTTAGAATGGGGAGCTAGGATTCAGAAACTACTTGCAAATTACAATGTTCACTGATTGTAGTATGTGTTTCCTGAGACCCATTCCCTACTGCCACTATATATGACAATGCAATTGGTATGTGCGTGTACCCCATGTCCAAGATACAGTGACAGAAATGAGGAGCACAGTGAAAAATAGAATGAAATAAGATGGACAAGAAATTTAAACAAACAAAAACACAGAACAATGAAAGCAGAAACCAAACCAGAACACACACACACAGACATATACCACACCCCCAAACAAACTACAGTAACAACAAAGTGAAACAAAACAAACAACAACAGCAAAAAACCAGGAAAACTAAACAAAAATACACATGCCTCACACAAGATGAATGGAGAAGAAAAAAGTAAGACTGGAAAAACAAAAGCAAAAAACAGAACAAATGAATTCAGATTGAACCCTCACACATATATTGACACATTTTAAACTCAAAAAAAAGAAAGAAGAGCAAAAACAACAACAAAAAACCTGAAAGATGAACACTCAGTCACTCACATAGATACATAAACAGAAAACAAAAAACAAAAGGCAAAAGAAAAAGACAAGAAAAAAAGTGGGGATGGAGATCAAATCCTCACATACACATTCATGCACACAAAAAAATATTTTAAAAATAGCTGAACTAACAAAGAGGCAAAATTTTTAAAAATAATTAAAAATTAAAAAAAAAACCTGCCCTCTTGTGGCAGCCTCTGTAATTGTTCCTCTCGTCTCCTCTGCTATACCCTGCAAAACTTCCACCTCTTTCACTATCTCCCCAGGGTCTGGAGCAGGGAAGGAGGGGCAGTGAGGGTGGGTGGGGCTGCAGTATTCCCCTCCACTCTCGTATGGTCAGGGAGACCCTCACCAGTGGGGAAGTACAGGATTGTCTCTTCCCAAGGTATGTACTCACAGGGGGTGCCCCAGCTAGGCGTATCATGGAGTGGAGTTCCCCTAATGCGACTGACATCCAGGCTCAGCCATGGTTCACCCCTGTCAGTTGTGCCCCATCTGTATGGGTCTAACAGTCAGAGGATTACTGGAGAGGAGGGGGGTTGAGTCAGCCCTGGACTCACCACTGATCTCTTTGAAGTTCTTCCTCATCCTTTTCTGGCCACACCCTTTATCCCATGACTGGATCAGGGTAGGGGGTGGGGTACCTGGGACTTAGCACTCATCAGGTCCCTCTGAAGTTTGTGCTCTCGTGATAGTCCCTCTGGGTCATGATCAACCCCTGAGTAGCTGATCTGCCAGTCACAGAGATTGGATCTTTTGCTCTGTGGTGAGTAAGTCAGAGCACTTTTCTGCCCCACCTTCAAGATGGTGGTGGGGTGCCTCTCTTGTCCTCTCTGGTGAGACTTTGCCTCTGGGCTCACTCCACAGACCCTGATGCCAGTGCCTGGCCAGGTGCTGAAGTGGTGAGGCAAAGTTTGGAACCAGCAGTCTCTCCCGCTACAGTGGTGAGGCAGAGCCTGGTGTGGTAGTCTCTCCCCACTGCTTCTTCACAGGAAAACTTTTGTCTGATTAAAAAAAATGGCATTCAGTTTCTGCGACCTGGGAAGCACCAGGGAACACTGCAACACCAGCTATTGCACCAAGAGGGCCCTGACTACTTGCTCATGAGCCCCCACTTAGTTAGTTTCTCCCAGCATTTTCTTCCCAGTAAGGGTTTTGTTGATTAAAGAAAAAAAAATGGCTCTCAGCTTCTGTGTCCTGGGAATCACTAGGATCCAAGCCAAGCAGCTGCGGCATCAGCAGCTGCACCAGGAATGCCCTGGCTGCTAGCTCCCTAGCCCTAACTCAGTCACTCACATGCCCACTCACTCACCAGCATGTACACAGAATTTTCCATACACTCACTCACTCACACCAGGACTCACATAATCCTACTGGTTGAGCCACCATCTTCCTAAGCTCTCAAGATATTATTAAAAGTGAGTTTTTTAGCCAGGAGGGGTGGCTCATGCCTGTAATCCTAACACTTTGAGAAATGGAGGCAAGAGGATTGCCTGAGCCCATGGGTTTGAGACCAGCCTGGGCGACATGGCAAGACCTCATCTCTACAATAAATCAAAAAAATTAGCCAAATCTGATAGTGTGTGCCAATAGTTCCAGCTATGGAAGGCTGAGGCAGAAGGATCACCCGAGCTGAGTAGGTCAAAGCTGTAGGTGGCCATGAGCATGCCACTGCACTCCACCCTGGGTGACAGTGATTTTTTAAAAAAAATGAGTTTTTAATAGGCTATATAACAGTGTATTCCTTTTAAAAAAATCCCATCTGACTGGGTGCAGTGAGTCAAGCCTGTAATTCCAGCACTTTGGGAGGCCGATGTGAGAGGACTGCCTAAGCTCAGAGGTTTAAGACCAGCCTGGGCAACTTGGCAAGACCTCGTCTCTACAATAAATCACAAAAATTATCTGGGCAAGGTAGCATAGTAGTTCCAGCTACTTGGAAGGCTGAGGCAGAAGGATCACCCGAACCTAGCAGTTCGAGACTTCAGTGTCTAGGAGTGTGCCACTGTACTCCATCCTGGATGACAGAGTAAGATTCCAACTCAAAAAAAAAAAAAATCCCATCTAACAAATTTTGCCTTTTAATTATAGTATATAGGCCATTCGTATTTAATGTGATTCTTACTTACTGATTTATATCTATCATCTTGCGATTTGCTTTTTATTTGTCTATTTGTCCCATATGTTCTTCCAATTTTTTCTTTCCTTTTTTTTCCCTTCTTTTGGGTTGAACTTTTTGTAATGGTTATATTTTATCTCCTTTGTTTTCTTGTTAGTTATAACTCTTTGTTGTCTTATTTTAGTGGTTGTTTTAGAGCTTATGGTACAACTTTTTTCTTATCATTTAAATCTATTCAATAGTGCTATGGTTTGGATAGTGGACCCTTCTAAACTTGGTGTTGAAATTTGATCCTCATTGTTGGAGGTGGGGCCTAGTGTGAGGAGATCATGGGAGTGGACCCCTCATGAATAGCTGATGCCACCCTCATAGTTACAAGTTCTCATCTATTGGTGCCCACAAGAACTGATTGTTAAAAAGAACTTGACACTTCCTCCCCCTCTCTCTATTGCTTGCTCTCTCACCATGTGATCTCTGCATACATTGACTCCCCTTCATGAACCTGTGTTAAGGCCCTGGCATAAGGTGCCCAAAATTCATATGTTGGAGTCCTAATCCACAGTACCTCTGAAGGTGACCCTGTTTGGAAATAAGAATATTGCAGATGTAATTAGTTAAAACAAGGCCATATTGGAGAAAGGTAGCCCTGTAATTTAATATGACTTGTGCCATATAAAAGGTGGAGACAATCATACACAGAGAATGATTGTCATATGAATATGAAGGGCAAGAGTCAAGGTGAAGCTCTACAGGTCAAAAAATGCCATAGATTACATGCAAGTCCCCAAAGGTAGGATAATGTCATGGAAAAGATTTTCTCTAACAGCCATCAGAAGGACCAACCCTGCCGACACTTTGTTCTTGGACTTTAGTCTCCAAAACCATTAGGCAATAAATTTCAGTTTTTAAAGCCACCCAGTTTGTAGTAATTTGTTACAGTACTCTAGCATACAAATACAGGCCCTCAATCTCCAAAATCACTATTTGTTTCTTTGTTCCCCTAAGCAGAAACCCATTAGGCTTTGCTTTTGAGTCTCATTCTCCTGCATGTGCCCAGAATTATCAAATGCCCCAAGGATGGAAGCAGCTACAGGTGCCCAGCTCACCCCTCTGAATCTTCTCACACTGCAATCTTAGCTCCTTTTCTATTGAGTTAGAGTCTTACTCTGTCTCCCAGGCTGGAGTGCAGTGGCACGCTCACGGCCACCAAGCCTCTACCTGCTGGGCTTGGTGGGCTCAGGTGATCCTTCTGCCTCAGCCTTCTAAGTAGCTGAAACTACAGATGAGCACCACCATGCCCAGATAATTTTTGTTGATTTATTGTAAAGACAAGGTCTCATCAAGTTGCCCAAGCTGGTCTCAAACCCTTGAGCTCAGACAATCCTCTCACCTTGGCCTCCCAAAGTGCTGGGATTACAGGCCTGAGCCACATCACCAGGCCTTAGCTCCTTTATTTCTTGCTGCAGAAGATCTTGGCTTCTTTAAGAAAGTTGATTTTTAGATTTTCTTTGTTTTTCCTTGTTGTTCTAGGTCAGAGTGCTTCCCTGCTTCCAGTTACTCCATCAGATCAAGAAAAGGAAGCCCCCCACCATTCATTTTGTAAAATAAAATGAGCTCACATCTTCCTCAGTCCCTCTGATGGGAAGTACTGATCTAAATTATGCCAACACATTTCTGGCCTCTCAAATTGTTTTAGCACACACTACAGTAATCCCAGGTTTCAAACTACTGAACACACAATTGAAACCACTTCCACCTACTCTTTGCAAATGTACTCAGACAATTTGTATTATGTGCAAGGATCTGTAATAGAAACTGTTGGTATAATAAGATAATCAAATCATGATAGGAAATTTTAAACATTTCTTTCAGCAGTTGATAGAATATCAGAAAACAAATTACTGAATAACCCAATTAACAACCTCTGACCATAGTGTAATTACATTTGAAAATAATGACTAAAAATAGTCAGAAATATCACCCTTGGAATTTTTAAATATTCCTTTTACTATATTATGGAATAAAAAAGAACTCACAATTGAATTTTGAAAAAATTTCAGCACCTAATTATAACAAAAATAGCATACATCTAAAAATACTGCTAAAGCAGTGTTTGTAGCATAACTAATAAACTCTAGTGCATGAATTGGAAAAAAAGAGGTTGATAAATCAAGAAGTTAGAAAGAAAAATACACTAAAATAAGTAAGAAAAGAGCAAAAACTAATTAATTAGAAAGCTTATCAACAGTAGAAAACTAAGATAAAAACCAATAACAGAAATCGAGATTTCTTTTTTTTTTTTTTGAGTTGGAGTCTCACCCTGTTGCAAAGGATGGAGTGCAGTGGCACCCTCACGGCCACCACAGCCTTCAACTGCTGGGCTCAGGTGATCCTTCTGCCTCAGTCTTCCAAGTAGCTGGAACTACAGTCACGCACTACCACACCTAGCTAATTTTATGATATATTGTAGAGAACGAGGTCTCACTATGCTGCCCAGGCTGGTCTCTAACCAATGAACTCAGGCAATCTCTCGCCTCAACCTCCCAAAGTGCTGGGATTATAGACTTGAGCCACTGTGCCTGACTCAGGTTTCTTTAAAAATATTAAATAGAGGTTGATCAAGGAAAAAAGGAGAAAGAATGCACAAATTTTTAGTAACAGGAATTTTAAAATAAGAATCTGACAGACCATGCATTAAAACATAATATGAGATTAATATTAAAAATGTTATGACAATAAACTTGAAAACTTAGATAAGTGGTTAATTTTGCAGAGAATGTAATTCTAAAACTTATTTAAAAAGTATGAGTAATGAGCCTTATACTAATTATTTCAATCATGTAAATATACTCACAAAATGATTTAATCAGAATGCTTTTACTAGTTCCAAATGTTCAAGTAACATATAGTTCCAATTGTATACAAACTCTTCCACAGACTAGAGTAAAAGGTAATGTTCCCCCAACTTATTCTATGAGGGAGACAAACATTGAGAGCAAAATCACATAAGAACAGTCTTAGAAAGAAAAATTACAGGTTTATTTCACTTATAAATTGAGAAGCAAAATCCTGAATAAAATACTAGCAAGCTGAATTTACTTGGTGTGTGTGTGTGTGTGTGTGTGTGTAACTATCTAGCTCTCATCCTGTCTCCCAATTCAATCACAGATATGTAAATTTTGATATAAATAAATATATAAAACAATGTAAATTCTTCCCAGACATACAAGGATGGTTTAACCTAATATGTATTCAATTAACTGACAGTAGCCCTACCTCTCCCTCGGAACCAATAAAAGGCCAGCAATTAACTACCTTTGCCCTGTGTACCTTGCTTAGGAGAGGGTTGTGACACTTCTGATCTGAGATGCTGTGAGTGATTTTTTGCTTTATTCACCTCTGCCTGATTCTCTTGGTTACTTAGCAAAAGCTGATTTGGCAATCACAGTAAGTTCTATCTTAGTTCTAGCTCCCTCTTTTGGGAACCACCCTTGTTTTTTCCTGGTTTGTCCTCTAGTTTTTTCCTGAGGAACTCATGCATTATATACTATTTAGCATTGTTTGTTATTGTGTTCAAATACCATGATTGATCTATTTATTTATTTATTTGTTGAGTCAGAGTCTCACTCTGTTGCCCAGGCTGGAGCTTACGGCCACTGCAGCCTCGACATGCGGGGCTCAGGCAATCCTTCTGCCTCAGCCTTCCAAGCAGGTGGAACTACAAGCATGTGCCACCGTGCTCAGTTAATTTTTGTTTTTTAATTAACTATGAAGATGAGGTCTTGCCAAGTTGCCCAGGCTGGTCTCAAACCCTCAGCAATCCTCTTACTTCGGCCTCCCAAAGTGCTGGGATTATAGGTGTGAGCCCCCCACCTGGCTACTGTAATTTATTAACATTATATTCAACTCCAATATGAATATCTTTAATATGTGATATTAAGCAGCAAAAGTATTTCAGTTAGAATAATTTAACAATCTTATAGATTATATCTACATGTTTGTGAGTCATTCTAATAAAATGCTGCATAATTTGAGGTTTGCTTCCTAAGACTTCACCTCTGTTTTACTCCCCTGCTAGTGCTCAAAAGATGGAGAACTTCAAGTGTTTACCTTTGTATATTCTATTGACATATCATATTTGCAAGTCCAAATCTTAGGCTTAACTCCCTCTTGCTGTCAAGCTTACCTCTTCTAGATTTCTTCATCAATCAATCTCACCACCATTTAACCAGGCCAGAATGTGGTGTCTCATGCCAGGCCGGTCTCTCTCCCTCAGCCTCCAACATTAAATTAGTCACCAAATCCTGTGCATTCTATCTCTTAAACATCACTCAAATTTCTTTCTCTTTTGTGTGTGTGTGTGTGTGTGTGTGTGTGTGTGTGTGTGTGTGTGTGTGTGTGTTGGGGAGATTAAGTGGGGAGGGTACCTTCCTAATTGTCTGTTTTTTTAAAGTGAACTCTCTTACTATCTTGCCAGAAGTTCGAACTACTGGCCTCAAGCAATCATCCTGCCTCAGTCTCCCAAAGTGCTGGATTACAGGTGTGAACGAACCACCATGCCTGGCACTTTCTCTCTCTCTCTTCTTCTTTTTTTTTTTTTTTGAGTTGGAGTCTCACTCTGTCACCCAGACTAGAGTGCAGTGGCCGCTCCTGGCCACCGCAGCTTCGACCTGCTGGACTCCGGTGATCTTTCCACCTCAGCCTTCCGAGTAGCCGGAATTACAGGCATGTGCTAATACGCCTGGCTGATTTTTGGATTTATTGTAGAGATGGGGTCTTGCCAAGTTGCCCAGGCGGGTCTTGAACCCACGGGCTCAGGCAATCTACTCACCTCAGCTTCCCAAAGTGCGGGATTACAGGCTGAGCCACCGAGCCCAGCTTCTCTCTTCTTTAGTACCACTGCTACTATTTCAGATCAAGAGGAGCTATAGCCATGGGTCAAATCTGGCCTACTGCCTATTTTTATATGGCTTGAAAACTAAGAATAATTTTTACATTTTAAGTGGTTGAAGAAAATGTTTGGAATAATAGTTTGTGACACGTAAAATTATATGAAATTCAAACTTCAGAGTCTATAAATACAGTTTTACTGAAATACAGTTATGCTTATTCATTTAATGTGCTGTTTTTGGCTATTTTCATAATACATTGGTAGACTTGAGTAGTGGCAACAGAGACTGTATGGTCTGCAAAATCTAGAATGCTTACTACCTGGCTTTTTTTTTTTTTTTTTTGAGTCACACTCTCACTCTGTCATCCAGGCTGGAGTGCAGTGACACATTACTCAGAGCTACTGCATCCTCGACCTTCCGCCTCAGTCTTCCGAGTAGCTAGAACCACAGACATGCGCCACCACACCCAGCTCATTTTTTGATTTATTGTAGACACGAGGTCTCACTATGTTATCAGGCTGGTCTCGAACCCCGGAGCTCAGGCAATCTTCTTGGCTCCGCCTCTCGAAGTGTTGGGATTACAGGTTTGAGCTGCCACGCACAGCCTACTACCTGGCTTTTTACAGAAAAGCTTGCCAACCCCTTCCCTAGATGATTATCCAAGCATTTCTTGCCTGGGCAGTCTTCCCATATTGGTTTCCTTCTCTGCAGACTTGGTCTTGTCTTTTTTTTTTTTTTTTTTTTTTTTGAGTTGAAGTCTCACTCTGTCACCCAGGCTGGAGTGCAGTGGCATGATCACGGCTACTGTAGCCTTGACC
The DNA here is from genome assembly GCF_000164805.1 of Carlito syrichta. Lineage (NCBI taxonomy): Eukaryota > Metazoa > Chordata > Mammalia > Primates > Tarsiidae > Carlito > Carlito syrichta. The sequence goes on along the minus strand of NW_007245792.1, from coordinate 231,161 downwards.
TTCTAGGCTCAGGCAGTCCTTCTGCCTCAGCCTTCCAAGTAGCTGGAACTACAGGCATGCACCACTACACTTGGCTAATTTTTTGATTTATTGTAGAGATGACATCTCGCCAATTGCCTAGGCTGGTCTTGAACCCCTGGGCTCAGGCAGTTCTCTCACCTCTGCTTCCCAAAGTGCTTGGGATTACAGGCGTGAGCCATCGTGTCAGGTTTTAATTGGTTCTTTCAATGATCCACCTCCCACTTCCAAGAGTAATCTTCTTAAGGGGTATATTTGGAGAGACTACTCTCTCTAATGTAATTCTCCAATCATTTTCCAACTTCTCCGTGAAAATTAATCAAAATTAATGATCAGATTAGTTTTTCCCATTAGGATATTATGATAAATAAAATGTACTCAATATCTGTTGTTTTTCCAAACAGTTTTCACTGAAAAGTTTAGGTATATGCTAATGTCAAGGTAATATTGTTATCTACCTGTGATAGTTCATTTTATTTCAACTTGACTAGACCACAGGATACCCAGATATTTGACTAAACATTATTTCTGAATGTGTCTGTGAGAATGATTCCTGAAGAGATTAACATTTGAATGGAAGACTGAGTAAAGCAAATTGCTCTCACCAGTGTGGGTGGACATCATCCAATCCCTTGAGGACATGAATAGGACAAAAAAGCAGAGGAAGGGACAGTTTGTTCTCTGTCTGGTTGTGTAAACGGGGACATTGATCTTCTGCTGCCCTTGGACTGGATCTTATATCATAAGTGTTCCTGGTTCTCAAGCCTTTGGACTTGGACTGGGAACTATGCCACCGGCTTTTCTGGGTGGCTAGCTTGCAGAAGATGGTAGACTTCTCAGCCTCCAAATCATGTAGGCCAATACCTTATAATCAATCTCTTTGTCTCTGTCTCTTTCCATAGATATATGTGTCTGTATGTGTGTGTGTGTGTGTGTGTGTGTGTGTGTGTGTGTGTGTATGTATATATATATATTTAGATAGATGATAGATAGGATAGATATAGATAGATGATTGATAGATATTCTATTGATTTTATTTCTCTGGAGAACACCAGATAATACTACTATTCTTTTTTTTTTTTTTTTTTTTT
>NW_007245792.1:183793-230032 GCF_000164805.1 Carlito syrichta | reverse complement strand
GCGCTACCACGCCCGGCTAATTTTTTGATTTATTGTAGAGATGAGGTCTCGCTGCCCAGCTGGGTCTCGAACCCGTGGGCTCAGGCAATCCACTCACTTCAGCCTCCCAAAGGCACGGGATTACAGGCTGAGCCACAGAGCCCGGCAATACTACTACTCTTAAACTATTCTTCAAAAAACAAAACTCTTTAGTCAACCAAATTTAATAATATTCTTATTTGTTTACTGAAAATTTGAGGCAGAACCATGTCACACCTCCATAAAGATAGTAATGAATATCTCAACATGATGACCATTGTTACTCATGGTTTCTCTTCCAATATTTTAATAAGAAGATTGGAAAAGGTCACATGGATTCCCTCTAAAATATAACTCACCAGCTGACAAAATTCTTGACAAATATGACTACATTTTAGAAATATATCATGAGTGGAACAAACTATTGTGGTATCAGTCTAGGTTTATTTGGCCATTTAGAAAGTCACTGAATAATTGTTTTTGGTTTGATCTGAGGTCCAAAGTATACCACTGGTTGTCCAATTGAGTCGCATAGTTTATTTTCAAATTGAAAAATGTTTATCTAAATGGATCTGCTTGATCACAAATATACTAAAATATTACCTAGATGTTTGAAAACAGTGGTAAAAGAAAATCGTAAATAAGAGAAAAAAAAGCCTTACGGGTTCAAGACCAGACTGGGCAACTTGGTGAGGCCTCATTTCTACAATAAATAAAAAATTAACCAGACATGATGACATGTGCCTACAGTTCCAGCTACTTGGAAGGCTGAGGCAGAAGGATCGCCTGAGCCCAGCAGGTCGAGGCTATGGATATGCCGATAGTAACATTTTTGGATGATGTTTTTGAATATTTTTTGGATTATGGTTGAATTGCTTTCCCATTAAAAGAGTTGTTCAGGTAGTCTCCTAACTAACATTTCAGCTCACCATTTATTTTCACTTACTATTATTTTTTGAGTCGGACTCTCACTCTGTTGCCTGGGCTGGAGTGCAGTGGCATGCTCACAGCTACCCCAGTCTCGACCTGCTGGACTCAGGTGGTCCTTCCACCTCAGCCTTCCAAGTAGCTGGAATCACAGGCAAGCACCTCCACACCCAGCTAATTTTTTGATTTTTGTAGAGACAAGATCTCACCAAGTTGCCCAGGCTGGTCTCAAACTTATGGGTTCAGGCAAACCTCTCGCCTCAGACTCCCAAAAATGCTGGGATTACAGGTGTGAGCCACTGCTTCCGACTTTCAACACATCGTCTATATATTTGTCACAGATCATTACTGCTTGAAATTTGATGAGTTACACACAGAGGATGTACATATCATAGAGCAATACAAGCTTGCTGTGACATGGTTACCCTTGAGGCAGGGGACATCCATTCTGCCTCCTCACACCTGTCTTGTGGTTAAAAAAAAAAAAGCTCCACTTTATCAGGAGACCAAAACTTTTGATAGCCTATGCTTGTGCCCTGGTAAATAATTTTATTTGCTAAAGAAATTCAACTAATTAAAAATTTTAAATAGAAAGAATGATGAAAAATTCTCATGTAATACAAAGTTATGTATATTGGTGCAGATAGAAATAAATTTATGTGGGAAATACAACATAGGACTGATTAATAATGACAGTGAAATATTTGTATGACTTACAGTGTATAAAGTAGATTAAAAATAGCTTTTAGCTGGGCGCGATGGTTCACGCCTATAATCCCAGCACTTTGGGAGGTCCAGGTGAAAGGATTGCCTGAGCTCATGGGTTCAAGACCAGACTGGACAACTTGGTGAGACCTCATTTCTACAATAAATACAAAATTAGCCAGACATGATGACATGTGCCTACAGTTCCAGCTACTTGGAAGGCTGAGGCAGAAGGATCGCCTGAGCCCAGCAGGTCGAGGCTATGGTGACCGTGAGCGTGCTGCTGCATTCCAGCCTGGTGACAGAGTGAGACGTCACCTAAAAAATAAATAAAAATAGCTTTTAAAGTTTGAATTACTATTTTACTGAGTACTAAATAGTATCTGCATCTATACTTATACTACTTGGCACATGTCATAATTGCTAATATTTTTTAAGTACTTACATGTGGCACACTGAAAACCACAGGCTACAATAGACTATTCACTTAACATATATAAACTCATGGATGATGACACTATTATTTTCCCCATTATTTTATCATTATCAATTTTCAAAGTATCCTCATTTTACAGATGAGAAGATTGAGACACAAAGTTACTAAGTGGCAGAAGCGAAATGTAAATTTGTGCTGCCTGGCTCAATGGGACATGTTCTTATTTTATTTTATTTTATTTTCTTATTTTATTTCATTTTATTTTTGAGTTGGAGTTGCACTCTGTAGCCCAGCCTAGAGTACAGTGACATGCTCACAGTCACTGCAGCCTTGACCTGCTGGGCTCAGGTGATCCTTCCACCTCAGCCTTCCAAGTAGCTGGAACTACAGGCACTTGCCACCATGCCCTACTAATTTTTTTTTTTTTTTTTTTTTTAGTTTAGAGATGAGGTCTCGCCAAGTTGCCCAGGTTGGTTTCAAACTTGTGGGCTCAGGCAATTCTCTCACCTCGGCCTCCCAGAATGCTGGCATTATAGGTGTGAGCCACCGTGCCTGGATTATTTGTCATTCTTAAGCCAAACACTATGAAGGAGAATAAAATTTGTCTTTGAGACTTAATAACCTTTTTAATGAACATGACTACATATAGAGATACTAATTAGATCTATATAAAACCGATGGCAATACCAATGAGCATAACTGTTGATACTTAATAGCATCGACTGAAAGAAACTAATGAGTCAGAACGACTCCCAAAGTAGGGCATATAAAGCTATTAAAAACTTATTCGTGTAAATGAGGAACTGATTAGTTTAAGCCATTGCTACAAAGTTGGAAATAATTTACTTTCATTAATCTAACTTCTAGTATATTTTGTAATACATAGAATATTTTTGTTTCATTTTTTAAAATAATTTCATTTTCTACTTATAATTATTTCATTTTTTCTAAGTTAAGTGCAAAGAGTACCCATGTGAAGATAAAGTTTTCTGGGCATTCACTTAAGAAATTATAAAACTTAAGGTATATTTTACTAAGACTGTAAGCCAGACGTGCTTGACTGCCTGTAAGCATTCCAAGTTATGTTTATTCACAGAAGTTTAATACCAGGAAGAACAATCAAGTGATTCTTGAGATCGGAGTTTTCAGTTAGTAGTCATCTTAAATGTAAATCAGTTTGTTTATTGGAAAATAAGAAATCTTAAAATACTAAAATTAAAAATAAAAATTTAAACATACAAGTAAATATTAGGGAAACACTGAGTGAAAACGAAATATGAGAATAAAGTCCCACTTGATTTTTTTCAAGTGATAATATATATATATATATATTGAGTTGGAGTCTCACTCTGTTGCCCAGTCTGGAGTACAGTGGCATGCTCACAGCCACTGAAACCTCAATCTGCTGGCCTAGGAGAGTTCTGCCTCAGCCTTTCAAGTAGCTGGAACTACAGGCATAACTTAATACCTAATAGCATCGACTGAAAGAAACTAATGGGTCAGAACCATGCCCGGCTAAATTATCTATCTATCTATCTACTATCTATCAATCACCTATCTACTATCTATGTATCTATCTGTCTATCATTTACTTATTGAAATGAGGTCTTGCCAAGTTACCCAGGCTAGTCTTGAACCCCTGGGCTCAGGCAATCCTCTAGCCTCAGCCTCCCAAAGTGCTGGGATTACAGACATTAGCCACTACGTCCAGCATAAGCCTGTCCCTTTTTCCTCAGTCATTTGCACCACAGAATAAAGACTCTATTTTTGTTTGTTATTTTGATTTTTAACAAATGTTGATTGGATAATTAGATGATTCCCTAATGTTTCATGAGGTTCAAAACCTGCTTAAAATTAAATATTCAGTCAATGAACCAATAGTTTGAGTTCATGACACCAAGTAATTATTCTGACAGATTTTTTTCTTTTCCACCAATTAGAAACTTTGGTGATGTAGCACTAACATTAACTTTTAGGTACATGTTTACATTTTACGAAACAGTTGAAGTACAAGATAATTTTTAAAACTGGTTTCTGTATAGTGTTTTTAAAGTTCTGAATATGGCATTTATCTATATATTCAAAGAATTAAACAATACAGAAATATTTGTAAAATGAAGCAAAAATATCAGGCAAGATTATATAGAAAATCATGACTAACATCTGGTAGTGATTTTTTCTAGACCTCTATGCATATAATGTATAAAAAAAAGTAAGAATGGGATCATTGATATATGTTATTTTATAAAATTCTTTTTTACTATTTATAAAGTTTATTTCCCAATTATAGTTTAATGGGTGTAAAAATGCAACTGATTTTGTATATTGATCTGGAAAACTTTTTCTTAAAATTCCCATATTAAACTAATCTGTTAATATTTTAAATTTGTTTATGGATTTTTGTTTTTTTCATATAGAATTCCGTTAATAATGGCAATTTTTCAATTTTCCTTGTCAATCTTTATACCTTTTTTAAAAAAAAATGAATTAAAAGGTTTATTAGCCATAGATAAAAACAGATTCCTCAAAATCAATTCTTAAGTTCCCTGTAAAAGAGTAAGCTTACAGAAAATTTCTTTCTCTCTCTCTCTCTCTCTCTCTCTGAGTTGGAGTTTCACTCTGTCACCCAGATTGAAGTGCAGTGGCCGCTCCCGGCCACCGCAGCCTCGACCTGCAGCCTCGACCTGTCGAGTTCCAGCGATCCTTCCGCCTCAGCCTTCCAAGTAGCTGGAACTACAGGTATGTGCCACGATGCCCAGCTAATTTTTTGATTTATTGTAGAGATGACGTCTTGCCAAGTTTCCCTGGGCGGGTCTCGAACCCACGGGCTCGGGCACTCCACTCACCTCGGCCTCCCAAAGCGCTGGGATTACAGGCTGAGCTACCGAACCCGGCCTGAAAATTTCTTTCTCATGAACAGAAAGTCACTATGCTTTTGGTCCAGGATATGTTGGGTTTTTTCCTTCTTCAGGTGACAGCTGGATGTAACCAAATCTACGAATGAGTGTACCTGCCCCAAATGTGCAACGTAAATACAGAAACGATGAACAGAAGACTCAATACCAATACTGGAACAGGGCCAACCTTGCGCCTAGGCGAATCTTGTGTGTAGAATCCCAACATCCTCCCTGTACTTGCTGAGGTCGTGTGGCCTGTGCTTCTAGTTCCACAGCTGGCATTTTTCCTCTGCCAGACAGTGGATCCTGCCACCTTGGCGACCACTGCTTTGCTGGGAGAGCATCCTTAGGAACCACGTTAGTGCCACTGGGGGGTCGGCCCAGGCATGCTGGAGAGTGGAGGGTGGCAGGGCGTTGAAGCAGACAGATGGAAAGTTGAGGCGCCCCTGAAGGACCAGCCGCTGGAGAGACGATTTTTTCTTATGCTATCTAGAACCTTAGGTTCAATGTTGATTGGAAGGAGTGATACCAGACTTTATGGTCATATTTCTGATATTAAATGCTTTGAATATTTCAACATCTAGAAAGAGACATTTTTAAAAAATAATGAATGGGTGTTGAATATTATCAAATGTTTTTCCCTACACCTATGTAAATAATTGTATTACTTTTCTTCTTTAATCTGTAATTATGAGTAATACCTTTATAGATTTTTCTAATGTTAAATCTATTTGCATTATTATAATATTTCCTATTCGATCATAGTTGATTATCATTATAAAATTAGATTTTTTTAAAGTTAACACGAATATGGCACCCCCATCGGGTGTCCTCCCACTGTAGGAGCTTTTCTGTCCTCTCAATAAATCCTGCTTTTAAAAAAAAAGTTAACACAAATTATTTCAAAATTCTTTCACATAGACTGTTTGCAAGTACTGAACAGCAACTAACTTGAGCTTCAATCTCTGAGAAAAAAAAATTGAGGTGAACCCAGCATTCATTCTGGCTTTCTCCCTAAGATTATATTTCTTTTTCTTTTTTTTGTCTCACCCTGTCACCCAGGATGGAGTGGAGTAGCACACTCAAAGTCACCCCAGCTTCAACCTGCAGGACTCTGGCAATCCTTCGCCTCAGCCTTCCAAGTAACTGGAACTACAAGTGCATGCTACCACGTCCAGCTAATTTTTATTATTATTATTTATTGTAGAGACGAAGTCTCGCCAAGTTGCCTGTACTGGTCTTGAACCCATGAGCCCAGGCAATCCTCTTACCTCAGCCTCCCAAAGTGCTGGAATTATAGGCTGAGCCACTGAGCCCAGCTGCTAAGATTACATTTCAAACCATGGTGCAGGGAGCAGAGTCCAAGCAGAAAGTGACAGTCTCACTGGATGGAGAAAACAGAGAGTGGAACTCAGGGTTGCCCAGGCTACTAGGATTTAAGGGCGGAGTACCATAGAGGAAGGAGCTGCAGATAAGGAGCCTCACAAATGCATTAAGCTGCACATGCCCAGAACTGGATTCTGAGAGACATAGCAGAGTATAGCCATGGGAGGCTGTTGTGCTCTGCAGAGATTTTAGAAGCCTCTGAGTTCCAGTAGCTGTTGAAGTCTGGGCTCAGTCAGAAGAGAGAGACCTAGGTAAATACTTTGTATAACAGTAATGACTACACCCTAGAAAAGAGAGCAAAATGAAACTAGTCTCATTCTAATAAAGCCTAATAGCAATATCTGACAGGTCAAGATAATAAAATAATAATTTAAATGCTTGTCAAATAAAATAAACCTAAAACTCCTTGTAGGAAGATAAAATAATCTAGAGTCTAAATTTTCCTATTCCTTTAAATTATATGCTAGGAAATTTAATTTATTGAAAAATAAAAGAATGCAAAGGAAAATTTACCATCAGTAAAGACAAAATAATCAATAGAAGTAGACACAGAGATGACCCAAATATTGGAGTTGGCAGAAGGACTGAAAAATATTTATGAGCCAGGCTCGGTGGCTCAGCCTGTAATCCCATGCCTTGGGAGGCTGAGGTGAGTGGATTGCCTGAGCCCGCGGGTTCAAGACCCGCCTGGGCAACTTGGTGAGACCTCATCTCTACAATAAATCAAAATGAGCCGGGCCTGGTAGCACGCGCCTGTAGTTCCAGCTACTTGGAAGGCTGAGGTGGAAGGATCACCAGAGCCCAGCAGGTCGAGGCTGCGGTGGCCGGGAGCGGCCGGCCACCGCACTCCAGTCTGGGCGACGGAGTGAGACTCCAACTCAAAAAAAAAAAAAAAAAAAAAATATTTATAATTAATATGTTTTTAAAATATCAAGAAAATATAGACAAAATGAATGTGTTGAATAAATTTAACAGAAAATTAGAATATATCAAAAGCCAAATAATTATTTCAGAACCTGAAATACAATATCTGTAATTAAGACCTTATTTTTTGGGTTCAATAGTAGACTGAACAAAGATGAGCGGAAAGGAACAAGAAGATAGTCATGTCAACAAATTATTTAACTAAAGCATAGAAAGGAGAAAAAAACAATTAACAAAACAACACAAATAAAGTGTAAGAAACATGAGAGGTACTAAAAATTTCTAACCTGTAATTGGAGTCCCAATAGAAGACAGAAAATGAGACCAAAGCAATAGTTGAAGAAAATGACAGAATTTTTCAAAATTAATTAACAAAAAATTAACTGAATGGAAATATTTTTTTAAAAATCTTAACAAATGCCAAGTAGGATAATCCAAAGGAAACCATACCAGGCGCATCATAGCCAAAGAAAAACTCAAAAACAACTAGAGAGTAAAAAAGATACATTACCTTCAGAGATGCAAGATAAGACTGCTAGCAGACATATCGTCAGAAACTCTGGAAGCCGAAAACAAGGGGAAAACTTTTTTGAAGTGCTGAAAGAGAAAAACTTGTGCCCCTAGAGTTCTATAAAAATGAAAATACCTTTCAAGAAGGAAGGATCTTTTGGGATCACTTGCATAAAGGGAAGCTAGCTGTCAGTGTAATGAGTATACTCCAACCTTCCTGTGAAGAGGCCCTTGTGGAAAACAAGTAAAGCATCTGGCCAACATCTGGTAAGAAACTGAACTGCAGAGATTTTAGGGGCCTCAGAGTTTCAGGAGATGTTTAAGTTTGGGCTCAGTCAGAAGAGAGCACTGTCATGTAGAATGAACTTGGAAGAAGACCCTCTAACTTCAGTGAAGCTTTCTGATGACTATCACCTTGACTGAGAGCTTGCTTGCAACTTATGAGAGACCCTGAGCTAGACTGCCTGTCTCTCAAATTTCTGACTCACAGAAAATGTGAGATAATAAATGTTTGTTCATTTAAACCAGGAAATGCACACACACACACACACACACAAAATAGACTTTTTTTTCAGAAAAAATGAGGAAATTGGTCATCAGTAGACCTGAACATCAAGAAACACTAAAGAGAGTTTTTGTGGGTGAAGAAAACCGAGTATTATGTATCCTAGGCTTTTTCCCCATCTCTACCCTATTTGGGAAGATTATTTTTGTAAACTAAGCACAAAGCTCCAAAATGTTGGTATATCTAGGCAGATAATTTGAAACAAACACTACTGACCAGTAAAGTGACAGATAATACAGTCATACAATCCTGTTTTCAGTCTGAATACTAAGCATGCATCCCTAAAATCTGGACTGCTGTCTTTACCATAACTATGATTTCTTACTTACCCTTCAATAAAGCACATGTAGCAAACTAAAAGGCTATACTCAACTCTTGATCATCCTCAAGTTAATTGACCTAATTTGGTTTATCCATGTTAAATCTTATTTTAAAATTTTGTAATATGCTTCTAACCTACAGCTTATGAGTAGGGGATATATTTGCTCACTTTAAAAAAATGTGAGTGTTCACGAGAATGTGAACCAGAAAGAAACAAGTTTAACAGGAAGCCAGCCCTGTAGTCATTTGCCTGCTAGAAGTATCCAGGAAAAAGAGGACAAAATACAATGCTAAACACTTTTAAATTTATTCTTAAGATCTCACCAAGTGGCCGGGCATGGTGGCTCAAGCCTGTAATCCCCGTATGTTGGGAAGCTGAGGTGAGAGGATTACCTGAGACCAGGGGTTCGAGACTAGCCTGGGCAACTTGGTGGAGACTTCATCTCTACAATAAATTTTTTTTTTAATTAGCCGGGAGTGGTGGCTCGTGCCTATAGTTCCAGCTACTTGGAAGGCTGAAGCAGAAGGATCTCTTGAACCCAGCAGGTCGAGGCTGCAGTGACTGTGAGCGTACCACTGAACTTCAACCTGGGTAGCAGATTGAGATTCCAACCCCCCCCCCAAAAAAAGATCTCACCAAATTACTTCATTATTTGGTATTAAGTATTAATACCTGGTCAGGCACAGTGGCTCACACCTTTTTTTTTTTTTTTTTTTTTTGAGTTGGAGTCTCACTCTGTCACCCAGACTGGAATGCACTGGCCACTCCCAGCCACCGCAGCCTCAACCTGCTGGGCTCCTACGATCCTTCCGCCTCAGCCTTCCAAGTAGCTGGAATTACAGGCATGTGCTATCACGCCCGGCTGACTTTTGATTTATTGTAGAGATGAGGTCTCACTGCCCAGGTGGGTCTCAAACCCGCGGGCTCAGGCAATCCACTCACCTCAGCCTCCCAAAGGCGTAGTATTACAGGCTGAGCCACCAAGCCCGGCTGGCTCACACCTTTAATCCCAGCACTTTGAGAGGCTGAGGTGAGAGGATTGCCTGAGCTCAGGAGTTCAATACTAATCTGGGTAACATGGAGAGACCTCCTCTATACAATAAATCAGAAAATTAGCTGAGTGTGGTGATGTGCACCTGCCGTCCCAGCTACTCGGAAGACTGAGGGAGAAGGATCGCCTGAGCCCAGCATGTCAAGGTTGCAGTAGTTGTGATTATGTCACAACACTCCAACCTGAGTAACAGAGTGAGACTCCAGCATAAATAAATAAATATTAATCCCCAAAGCAGTAGAACATCCAAATTTTTATGTATTTGTTTACTGTAATAAATATCTCTGTTTTTCCACATGAAGTTCAATAACTGAGATGTGATTATGTACAAGAATAAGGTCTTTGGTCTCTATTCAAGGATCAAAGGAGTAATCTATAAAGAGTTGGATCTATCCCAGGCATAAGAATCAATAAGATATTTTGACATTTATTTTGTAGATAAGTGTGTGGTATTACTCTATGGATCAACTAACATTAGTGCCAGCCCATGGCACATTAGGGTCCAAGGACTGACATGTCAGCCCACCACTGCCACCACTGGGGCTACCTGGCATGCGAGTAACTAGCAAAATATCACCATGGTCTCCACTAATAACCATATCCTAAGCAACTAAGTAAATCAGAGACATCAGGGATATATTTATTTATTTATTTATTTTGAGTTGGAGTCTCACTCTGTCGCCCACCACAGCCTCGATCTGCTGGACTCAGGCGATCCTTCCGCATCAACCTTCCAAGTAGCTGGAACTATAGGCACGCGCCACCAACTCTGGCTAATTTTTTGACTTACTGTAGAGAAGTGGTCTTGCCAAGTTGCCCAGGCTGGTCTTGAACCCGTGGGCTCAGGCAGTTCTCTCACCTCGGCCTCCCAAAGTGCTGGGGTTATAGGTGTGAGCCACCATGCCTGGGTGCATTTATAATTTTAAAAATCATACAGAGAATACACTACTGAATGCTTCCAGAATAAAAGCCTAAGTGCCCTACCCAGCAGACACCATAAATACATCTACAAGTAAAAAGTCCTCCCCTTACAAAAACAAATTCAAAATATTAGAAAAAGCAAATGTTAAACCAGATGTGCAGATATCAACATAAGAACATAGGAAATACAAGAAAGCAACAATATATGACACCTCCAAAGAAATACAATAATTCCTTTTTTTTTTTTGAGTAGGAATCTCACTCTGTTACCCATGCTAGAGTGCAGTGGCAGTGGTATGTTCACAGTCACAGCAGCTTTGGCCCAGTGGGCTCAGCCTTCCAAGTAGCTGGAACTGCAGGCGTGCTCACCACACCAGGATAATTTTTTGATTTATTATAGAGAGGAGGTCTTGGTAAGTTGCCCAGGCTGGACTTGAACCCCTGGACTCAGGTATCTTCTTGCCTCTGCCTCCCAAAGGGTTGGGATTGCAGGTGTGGGCCACCGTGCTCAGATACAATTATTCTTTAGTATCAGCTTTCAACCAAAAAAAATTTTACAAAATCCCAGAAAAGAAATTAAAAATAATGATATTAATGAAGTTCAGTGAGATACAAGATAATTCTGAAAAATGATACAAAGAAATTAGGAAAACAATTCAGGATATAAATGGTAAATTTTACCAAAGAGCTAGACATCATTTAAAAAAAAATAAATAACCAGATAAGAGTTCTGGTACTGAAGGATCCATCAAATGAAATACAAAGTACATTCCAAAGCTTCAAGAATAGACTAGATCAAGCAGAAGAAAGAACATTAGAATTTGAAAATAGGTCTTTTGAAATAGCCTAGTAAGACAAAATTTTTTAAAGAAGAATAAAAAAGAATGAGAAAAGCCTACATTACATAGGGACACCATAAATTGACCACATTTTCAGTGTTCCAGAGGTGAAGAATAAAACAAGAGGGCTGAAAAACTTATTTAATAAAATAACAGCCAGGCATGGTTCCTCATACCTGTAATCCCAGCACCTTAGAGGCAGAGGCGAGAGGATTGCCTGAGCCCAGGGGTTCAAGACCAACCTGAGCAACATGGCAAGATCTTGTCTATGATAAATCAAAAAACTAACTGGGCATGGTGGTGCATGTGTGTATTCCAGCTACTTGGAAGGCTGGGGAGGAAAGATCACCTGAACCCAGCAGGTAGAGGCTGTGGTGGCTGTGAGCATGCCACTGCACTCCAGCCTGGGCAATAGAGTGAGACTTTACCTCAAAAAAAAAAAAAAAAGAGACACAGATTGACTGAAAATAAAGAAATGGAAAAAATACTCCATGCCAACAGAAACTAAAAGTGAGCAAGAGTATCTATACTTGGATAAGAAAGATTTTAAGTCAAAAATAGTAAAAAGAGACAAAGAAGGTCATTATATAATGACAAAGGGATCAATTCAACCAGAAGGTATTACAGTTCTAAGCCTATTTGGACCCAAAACAAAAGCATCCAGATATATAAAGCAAATATCATTAGATCTAAAGAAAGAGTCTCCAATACAATAATTGAGGACTTCAACAACTCACTCTCAGTATTATACAGATCATCTAGACAGAAAATTAACAAAGAAACACTGCATTTAAATTACACATTAGGCCAAGCGCAGTGGCTCAAGCACTTTGGGAGGCCAACACGAGAGGATTGCCTGAGCCCATGCATTCAAGACCATCCTGGGCAACATGATGAGACATCGTCTCTACAATAAATAAAAAAATTAGTTGGGTGTGGTAGTATGCCTATAGTTCCAGCTGCTTGGAAGACTGAGGCAGAAGGATCACTGGAGCCTAGCAGGTCAAAGCTGGGGTGGCTGTGAGTGAGACTCCAACTCAAGAATTATAAATATAAATATAAAAATAAATAAATAGATTACATATTGAACCAAATGGACCTAACAGACATTTATAGAACATGTCATTCAACAACTATAAAATATACATTCTTTTCATTAGTATGTAAAATATTCTGTAGAATACATCATGTGTTGCAACACAAAACAAGTTTCATCAAATATTTAAAAAAATCAAAATCATATCAAGTGTCTCCTCAGACCACAGTAGAATAAAACTAGACATCCATAACAAGAGGAAATTTGGAAGTCTGCAAATGCATGGAAATTAAATAACATGCTTCTGAATCACCATTGGTTCAAGCAAAAAGGGAAAAAAATCTTGAAATAAATGAAAATCAAAACACAAAAAATGTTTAAAAAAAAACCTATAAGATACAGCAAAAACAATGCTAAGAAGGAAGTTTATAGTAATAAATGCTTATATCAAAAAGTGAAAAGATTTCAAGTAAACAGTCTATCAGTGTACTTCAAGGAACTAGAAAAGCAAGAAAAAATCAAATCCAAAATTAGTCAAAATAAAGATCAGAACAGAGCTAAATGAAAGAGACTAAAAAAAAAAATTACAAAGATTCATTGAAAAATTTATTAATAGAAAAGAGAAACAAAATTGATAAACCACTTATAAACTAATCATGGAAAAACAAGACAAAAATCAATAAAACCTGACATGCAAAAGGAGACACTACAACTGACACTACAGGAATACAAAAACTCATTAGAGACAATTAAGAAAAAACTACCCACACACAACCTGAAAAATCTGGAGGAAATAGATAAATTCCTGGATCCATACAACCTTCCAAGATTGCATCAGGAAGAAATAGAAAACCTAAACAGATTAATAACAAGTAATGAAATTGAATTATTCATAAAAAATCTCCAACAACAACAACAAAAATTAACTGCCAAATTCTATCAAATTCATAAAGTAGAACTAACACCAATTCTCCTCATACTATTTCAGAAAATTTAAGAGGAGGAAATCCTCCCTAAGTCATCCTACAATGCCAGTATTATCTATCTGATACTAAATCCAGATAAGGACACAACAACAAAAAAAATTAGAGGCCAATGTCCTTGATGAACATAGACTCAATTTTCAACAAAATACTAGCAAACTGAATCCAACATTATTAATACTGAATACTAGTTAATACTAAACTGAATCCAATATTATTAATCCAACTAAATATATTTTTTTCTTTTTTTTTTAAGCACAGCATATTTTCCTGTGCTTGTCATCTGTGTATTCATTTTGGCAAGGCCTGTTCAGATTTGTTCACCTATTTTTTTAATCGGGCTGTTTGTTTTCTGAGTTTGAGAGCTTATTGATGAGTTTTGACAGTTCTTTGAATATGTAGATGCCAGTTTTTGTGAGACTTGTGTTTTGCAACAATTTCATGCCAGTATGTGCTTTGTCTTTACTTTCTTTTAAGTGTCTCTTACAGAATAGATAGTTTTAATTTTACTAAAGTCCATTACTATTTCTTCCTTTGATGGTGTTGGATCACAAAACTTATTTCTAAATGCAAGGTCACCTGGATTTTCACCTATGTTTTCTGTTTTCTTCTGGAAGTTTTGTGGCTTGACATTTTACATTTAGGTCTATGTTCCACTTTGACTTATGATCTGTGAGGAGTATAAGGCCTGTAGTTATTCTTTTTTTTTTTTTTCCATTTTCTTTCTTTCTTTCCTTCCTTCCTTCCTTCCTTCCTTCCTTCCTTCCTTCCTTCCTTCCTTCCTTCCTTCCTTCCTTCCTTCTTCTTTCACATGTAATTTTCAATTGTTACAGCTCCATTTGCTGGAAAAACTATCCATTGTCTATTCACTTGTCCTTATTCCGTTGTCAAATATCAGTTGACAATATTTGTGAAAGTCTATTTCCAGACTGTCCATTTTGTTTCATTGATCTGTAAGTCTATTTCTCCACCAGTATTGAACTGTCTTAATTACTATGGTTTTAAGTTTTGAAGTTAGGTAGTTTTAGTCCTCCAATTTTGTTCTTCAATATTGCATTGACTATCCTGGGTCTTTTGACTGTCTATATAAACTTAAGATCTCTTTATTTATATCTTCTAAATAGCTTCTTGGGGGGTTGATTGGAATTGCATTGAATCTATAGATAAGGTTGGGAAGAACCGGGCTCGGTGGCTCAGCCTGTAATCCCGTGCTTCGGGAGGCTGAGGTGAGTGGACTGCCTGAGCCCGCGCATTCGAGACCCGCCTGGGCAACCTGGCAAGACCTCATCCCCACAATAAATAAAAAAAAAATCAGCCGGGCATGGCAGCGCATGCCTGCAACTCCAGCCACTCGGAAGGCTCAATCCAACTAAATATTAATACACCATGCTAAAGTGAGATTTATCCCAGGGATGCAAGGATGATTTAACATATGCAAATGAATAAACATGGTACAGAATGAAAGACAAAAACTATGTGATCATCTCAATAGACACAGAAAAAACATCTGATAAAATTCAACATCCCTTCATGATAAAAACTCTCAACAAAGTAGACATAGAAGAAACATGCCAACATAATAAAGATCATATATGACAAACCCATAACTAACAACAACTGCATGAGGAAAAGCGGAAAGCTTTTCCTTTAAGAACCAGAATAAGACAAGGATGCCCACTTTCACTACTCCTATTCAACACAGTACTGAAATTCCTAGCCTAAGCAATCAAGCAGGAGAAAGAAATAAAACACATCTAAACTGGAAAAGAGAAAGACAAATAGTCCATCTTTGCTGATAATATGATCTTATATATAGGAAAACCTAAATACTCCACCAAAAACTCTTAGATCTGATCAATATATTTAAAAAACCTAGGAATAAATTTAACCAAGAAGGTGAAGATATATACAATAAATATTATAAAACATCAAAGAAATAAATTGGAAAGGACATACCAAAAAGCAGAAATGTGAGATGAGCTGGTAAAGGTTGTGACTGTTCGTTCAATACACAAGCAAAGAGAGACAAGAGTGAAGAATTTGAGGGGGAATATGAAACAGAATGTGTGGAGTTGTAGAGGTACTGGAGGGCAAGACAGGACTGAGTGGGGCAGTGAAAGTTGCTTTCTGAGAGTAGAGATCCAGGGTAGAATGCCAGCTTCTGGGAGGGCACCCAGTGAATGCACACATTGCATTCAGGAGGCAATCTTTCCTTGCACCTGGTTCCTGTGACCTGTGTACAGTGATATCCTGGTATAAAGTCAGGCTGGGTTACCCGGGGGATGGATTGTTTGTGGGAGGCATAAGAGATGACTTGAGTTTGGAGGCCAGGTGACTGAAATTTAAGTTGCTTTCTACTAGAAGTGGGACAGTGAGATATAGGAGAGAGTTGATGATGAGTTTTCTATCAGTTGGATTTAGTTACAGAACATAGGCATTGTTGCAGTGCAGCAGGGATTAGTGTACCAGTTCTGGAGCAAAAATACCCAGGCTCCAGTGCTGGTTCTCTTTCTTACTAAATATGTGACTTTGAGCTACTTTATTTAATGTTCACATATAAGATGGAGATAATACTAGTGCCATCCTCGGAGGATGGCTTAAGATGAAATAAATTAATACACAAAATTAAAGTGTTTACAACTTTTGGGCTCAGTAAAAGCTAAATGGGATTATTTGTTATTGGCAGAACGTAAAATGGCAATATCCAGTCAACAAATGGCAACGTGACACTGGAGTTTAGGGTAAAAAGTAGTGATGGAAATATGAGTTGTTTTCATATAGAAATAGTGTAGCTACCCATTAGGTGAAGTGATAAAGTAAAATCAAAATGACTAAAAGGAGAAGCAGACCAAAGCTAGCACTTGGAAGAGATAACTAAAGTTTCCATTTCCAGTGTCATTTCACTTTGATACTATTTTTCCTCACAAATTAATAGGGCCACTAATTACTATAATTGCCTCTAAAAAGTGATTTGATGATGAAGTATTTAGAATCAGAAAAGATGTTTACCTAGTTTAATAATTCAATTTTACCTTTTGCAACATCACTTATTTTCATTTAGTCATGAAAGTTTCCCCTGTATATATTTTAATATAAACCAATAACTAAGAAATTTGACTTACTAGAAATTTGGGTTGCTTGCTCATTGTGATAACATGCTAATATCTTAACACTAGAGACTCCCTTAATACTGAAGTATCCCTTGACAAAAATGAAAGGCATTCCATGTTCATGGATTGGAAGAATTAATATTATTAAAATGACCACACTACCCAAAACAATCTACAGATTCCATGCAGTTCCCATCAAAATACCGATGGCATTCTTCACATAAATAAATTAAAAAATCTTAAAATTTGTATGCAACCACAAAAGACACCAAATGTTCAAAGAAATCCTGAAAAAAAACCATAGTTGGAGGCATCACACTACCTGACTTCAAAATATGCTGCAAAGTTGTAATAAACAAAACATCATTGTACTGGCATAAAAATAGACACACCAGCCAATGGAAAAGAATAGAGAACCCCAAAATAAATCCATACATTTACAGCCAATTGATTTTTGACAAAGACACAAAGAACATACATTTGGGAAAGAACAGTCTAATAACTGGTGCTGGGGAAAAGGGATATTTATTTGCAGAAGAATGAAGCTGGATCCCTGTCTCTCACCATATCAACATAAAATTACTTAAAGGCATAAATGTAAAAGTCAAAATTGTAAAACTACTAGAGGAAAACAAAAGGGAAATGCTTTAGGACATTGGTTTGGGCAAAGATTTTATGGGTAAGACCTCAAAAGCACAGGCAACAAAAGCAGAGATAGACAAATAGGATTATAGTAACTAATAGACAAATAGGATTATAGTAACTAAAAAATTTCTGCACAACGAAGGAATTAACAAAGTGAGAAGACAACCTGCAGAATGGGAGAAAATACGTGCAAACTATTCATCTGACAAGGCATTAATATCCAGAGTATACGGAGAGCTCAACAATGGCAAAATCAAAAACAAAACAAAAACCACAAATTATCAATTAAAAAATGGGCAAAAGATTTGAATAGATATTTCTCAAAAGAAATTTGCAAGTGGTCAATAGGTATATGTAAAAGTGTTCAACACCACTAATAATCAGGGAAATGCAAATCAAAACCACAAATCAAATCTCACCCCAGTTAGAATGAGTATTATTAAAAAGACAAAAAATAACAAATGTTGACGAGGATGTGGACAAAGGAGAATTCTTTTTTTTTGAGTTGGAGTCTCACTCTGTCGCCCAATCTGGCGTGCAGTGGCACGCTCATGGCCACCACAACCTCGATCCTTCTGCCTCAACCTTCCAAGTAGCCCAAATTATAGGCACACACCACCATGTCCGGCTAATTTTTTGGTTTATTGTAGAAATGAGGTCTCACCAAGTTGTCCAGACTGGTCTCGAATCCATGGGCTCAGGCACCTTGGCCTCCCAGGTGTGAGCCACCATACCCGGCCCTAAAGGGCAACTCTTTTTTTTTTTTTGAGTTGGAGTCTCACTCTGTCACTCAGACAGGAGTGCAGTGGCAGCCTTGACCTGCTGGGCTCCGGCGATCCTTCCGCCTCAGCCTTCCAAGTAGTTGGAACTACAGGCACGCACTACCATGCCCAGCTAATTTTTTATTTTATTGTAGAGATGAGGTCTCGCCAAGTTGCCCAGGCAGGTCTCGAACCCACGGGCTCAGACAATCCACTCACCTCAGCCTCCCAAAGTGCCGGGATTACAGGCTGAGGCACCAAGCCCGGCTAGGGGGAATTCTTATACACTGTTGGTGGGAATGTAAATTAGTATAGCCATTATGAAAACATTATAGAGTTTCCTCAAAAAACTACAAATAGAACTACTATATGATCCAGCAATCTCACTACTGAGTATATATCTAGAAAAGAAAATTAAGCCAGGTGCAGTGGCTCACTCCTGTGAGTCAGCACTTTGGGAGGCTGAGGTGAGAGGATTACCTGAGCCCACAGGTTTGAGACCAACCTGGACAACTTGGTGAGACATCATCTCTACAATAAATCAAGAAAAATTAGCTTAGTGTGATGGCGCATGCCTGTAGTCCAGCTACTTGGAAGGCTGAGGTGGAAGGCTCGCCTGAGCCCAGCAGGCTGAGGCTGCGGTGGTTGTGAGTTGCCACTGCACTCCAGTCTGGGCGACAGAGTGAGACTCTGACTGAAAAAAAAAAAAAAAGAACTATTACTACATAAAAATATTAAAAATACACAAAAACATGCTATTAACATTTTGGGCTATCTCCTTTTAGATTTCTCTGGTTACTTTTATTCTACTTTAAATTTTAAAAGCAAATTTGCTATCAAAATGTGACGTCTGTTTTATATTCTACTATTTTTTGTTGATTTTCCCTATACTAAAGTATATATGGCATGTATATTTCTAGAATGGGATTTTTAATTACTGCATAGATCTCCATATTTTATTTTATTCACAAGATTACATTTTCATACATTATATTTCTTTATTTTGGTCTAGCTTTATTGAAGTACAAATTACAAATAAAATTGTATGTGTGTGTATATATATATTATTGGACTGCTATGAGTTTATTATATATATATTTTTTGATCTAGGTTGCTTTTTAGAAATTTTTATTCAGTTTGTTGATCGTAGTGAAATAATGCTGTGGAGATTAGAAAACCTTTATGCCAGCTCAGAAGCTTAATTCTGTTTTGGTTTACATAGAGTTTCTTTTTTTTTTCATTTTTAATTTTAAAGATGGGGTACAATTCAGGGTTAGGTATACAAATGCTCATTATGCAGGTACCCTTGTTGATGAGGTGTGCCCCTCCCCCCCCCCCCGTTTTTTGAGATGGGGTCTCAATCTGTTGCCCAGGTTGGAGTGTAGTAGCATGATCACGATGATCACAGCTCACAGCAGCCTTGACTACCACCTCAGCAACCCCCCCAACAAATAGCTGGGGGCCACAGGTGCACGCCATCATGCCTGACTAACTTAAAAATTGTATATATTTAAGGTGTAAATATTTATCACAATTAAGCCAATTAACACATCCATCACCTCTCATAGTCACCTTTGTGTGTGTGTGATGTGAACACTTGAGATCTACTCTCTCAACAACTTTCAAGTATACAATACAGTATTATTAACTATAGTCACCCTGTTACAAGTTAGATCCCCAGAACTTATTCAAATTGCCTAACTGGAACTTTGTACTCTTTGATGAATGTCTCCCCATTTCTTCCAAACCCCTAGCCCTTGACAATCAGCAATTCTACTATCTACTTCTATCAGTTCGACATTTTAGATTCCACATATAAGTCAGATCATGTGGCATTTATCTTTTCTGTCTCTGTTTTATTTCACTTAGCATAATGTTCTCTAGGTTCACTTTAGCCTTGTGTGTGATTACAATCCAGATCTCTGTCCCTGGAGGAATGGACACTAAGACCCAGAAGATGCACATCATGGAATACTAAGTAGCAGTTGGAGCCCATGAACTAGATGTATGCCCAGCAAGACAGATTTTAAAATCCTAGTGTTTAGGAGGAAGAATAAAACACAGAAAGAAAGACATAGCTCAATGTATTTTAAATAAATAAATACATCAAAGCAGTAACACTACATATTTCACAAGGATATATACAAATTCAAGGTAACAGACCAGACACATTAGAAAGTTTTCTGAGCCGGACGTGGTGGTTCATGCCTGTAATCCCAGCACTTTGGGAGACTGAGGTGAAAGGATTGCCTGAGCTAATGGGTTGGAGCCCAGCCTGGGCAACTTGGTGAGACCTCATCTCTATAATAAATCAAAGAACTAGCCGGGCATGGTGGCACATGGTTCCAACCACTTGGAAGACTGAGGAGGAAGGATCTCCTGAGCACAGCAGGTCGAGGTTGCGGTGGCCATGAGTGTGCCACTGCACTACAGCCTGGGTAATAGAGTGAGACTCTGGCTAAAATAATAATAATAATAAAAGAAAGTTTTTCTGAAGCAGAAAGTAGTATCAAAAAATAAAAAACAAAACATCAAGGGAGCCCCACAATTGTGCCAGTGTGACTTGAATAAAGGAGTATGATGCACTCAACCCTTTCCAGCAGAGTGGGATGTGTGGTAAGCTAACCAACACTGGCAAGATGACAAAGCCTTGGCAAATCTTACTTTCTCATTTTGGTCACTACTGTTGCCTGTGTCTGATTCCTTTTTCTTAGAGATATGAGGTAGTGAATGTAGTCAAGTGCTTGATAAGTCAGGCTCAGGCAATAGTCAGTCCTTGGTTGAAATTCTAGCTCCAAAATAATTATTAATTATATTTTTTTAGGGCAGTTATTTTCTCAGGCTCCCATTCTCAATTTTCTCATCTATAATCTGGTGCTGATGACACTTAGTAAGAGTTTTCTGAATACTAAATGAAAAACGACACATACTGTATTCATTTACTGTTGTGTCTTGCATACAATTGCCCAACATGTATTAGTACTTGTTTTTATCATTCTGGAAAACTCAGTGACTTTTGGTTGCCCGTTTTTACTTCTGTCCTTTTTAGCATTTTAAATGATTACTTGGATAAAGACAGCCATGCCATCCTTGTCAAGTTAGGAGGCAACATAAAGTGGAAACAGCAGAGTCAGAACTCAACCCACAGACTAAAATGATGAACTGATGTTACTAAGATCCCAAACAAGGATGAACATAAAGTTGAGTAACAGGGCAAATCCAGAGTGTCGAGACCTGAGTAAAAGCGCCAAATCGAACCAAACCAAAAACCTCAAGGGTTTTAGGCCAATATGAGTCCACAGAGCAATGAGATTGTGGAGAGTCAGCATGCTGTTAGATGACATCTATAGAGTCGGGCAGAGTCTGCTCTTATTTCCATACGTGAGAAATCTGTGGAGACAGACTCAGTTCTAGGCATCACACTTTGAGGGGTAGGGTAACTAACAAAAGAATATTTGGAAGAGAGGGAGCAGAAAGGATTGGAAACCCCCACATGAGGAACTGTTGAAAGAATGAAAGGTGCTATGCTTAGAGAAGGAAAGTCTGGATTGAGTCTTAAAAGTGACTTCAAAATTATTAACAAGAGATCAGATTTACCTGCATGGATCCACTTACTGGTGTCAGTATGAGGTTTCACAGAGGCAGATTTCAGCTCAGCATTATGGCTACATTTCTACTTGCCAGAAAGGACCCACCAGGGGAAGTCAACTTTGCAGAACACTGGGACCCGTTTGTGAAGGCACCTATACAGAATCTGATTATTCTCTTATCTAGGAATGTCATCCAGGAGATTCCCAAAGTAGAGGATTGCACTGGATAACTTCCAAGGCCTTTGACTTTCTACTGTGAGGTTCCAAAGTTCATCCTCAAGTGTTTACCACCACCCGGGACCCAAGCATGTTTCCAAGAGTGCAGTCTTCATCAGTGTAAGGTTTTGATGTCGTTTTTTTAGAACACAAAAAAGTATCTCATGAGCCAAGAAGACCTGTATATTTTGCTAGTACTCCCATTCTCAGATTAGTTTTATACTTTCCATTAAATTAAACCAATCACTTTTTCCTCTCAAAAAAACTTTTTTTGGGCTCTATTAGTGTTTACTATTCTCTCATCAATGTACTGAAGATGTCAAGTTGAATGCAACTAGATTTTCACTAAAGAATGACTTCAATCATGTATTAAACGCAAATAAATTTCAGAAATGTTTATGATCAAGTGATTTGTTGATTATAATTCCTAAAACTCTTCCTTCCCCATTGCTAACCACTCTTCCAAGTTGGGAGCGGGAGAGGAGATGATTTTGTGAAGCCATGAATACTTGCTTTAATGCCTTTTTCTGAAAGCTTTCTTTGGAGAGTTTTTTGGTAGCTCAGCTGAATAGGCCTAGTGTGACAGATATTAGGTAAACTGGCCTCAGGGAAAGAGTGTGCTTTCCATGCTAGTTGATGGTTTCCACAGTACTCTCCAGGGCTGAGATAACAAGCAATCTGAGAGCAGGAACCTTATCTTGTAAAGTCTATATCCCTCCCAGCTCCCACCACAGCCCCTGGTGCATAGTAGGCAGACAATATGTTTAATGCTGGAATGAGTGAATGAGTGAGCATGAATAAATGAATGGACGGATGATGGCAGACAGATGGCACTGAGGAAGAATGGGCCCTATGCTTTACGTGAAGCATGTCAGGGTTCGGCTCCAGTTCCTGGGCTAAATTTGTGCCCCTCACCAGCCCAACTCCCCTCAGCTGGGCTTGATGATCATGGTGCCTGTAGGTAGAATGTGTTCTGGGGGAGATGATAGCTGCCTGATATGAGAGATGATATCAGAGATTAGTTAACCGTATGGGCTGAGTCCCAGGGGAGGTGTGTGAAATGAATCAGATTAAACAAAATTGATAATGTGAATGCTTAATCAAACAGACAAAGGTAGTCTGCGCAGCTAATTAGGGGCAAATAGAGCGTCCCTCTTGTACCTCATTTAACTGACAAATTGTGCAGACAGTTTTAATGGGAGTCTGTTTAGCAAAGAGAAGGCTGCATAGTTGACAGCTTGGCAAAATGTGGTTTCTGTAACACCACATGATGCTTATGGAAATTAGCCTGGTGCAGCTGAGCTCTGAGCAGTCCTGGGTTGTGCAAATCACAGCAAAACGGACCTTTCACAGCCTGCTGGCCATTGCATTCTTAAAGGCAAATAACTCATTTTTTAGTATCTTGAAAAGTACAAGGGTTGAGACTCTGAACATTAAGTGAAATCTGGTATTACCAAATCCAACTCAGAAGTCAAAAAATAATGAGAAGGACATCCGATGAGAGAAGCAGAATAACCCTTCAGACAGATGTGATGCTGTGAGCACTGACTTAGCCCCAGCAAGGCGACTTCAGGAGAACTGAGTAGTATGCTGAAGCTTGAAAGGGTTTAGAGAAGTTGTACCAGAATCTCTGGGCATGTTCACCATCCTCTCACCAATCTCTCAGCCTCTCAGCTCCCAGCTTCACTTCTGCCTTTCAAATCTCAGTAGGCCCTGTTCTTCTCCCTTCCCAAATGAAAGCACCTTCCTCTCTAATATTGTCATGAGACTGTGAGAGAATTTCTGGAGCAAGGTACTCCTTCAGGAATAGACAACACCTGCGGCTTGTGTTGCTTTTCCAGGGTATGGAGCTCCCACAATCCTAATCAGAATGGGTTGAACTAGAGGCCCCATACCTGTTGTTAACATCATTTGCTGCTCCATGGAGAAGTGGGGTAAAAGAATAAAACTAAGGCTGGTTGCAGTGGCTCATGCCTATAATCCCAGCACTTTGGGAGGCTGATGTGAGAGGATCACCTGAGCCCCGCGGGTTCAAGACCAGCCTGGGCAACTTGGTGAGACCTCATCTCTACCATAAATAAAATAAAATAAAAATTAGCCGGGCATCGTGGCGTGTGCCTGTAGTTCCAGCTATTTGGAAGATGGAGGTGGAAGGATCACTTGAACCCAACAGGTCGAGGCAGCAGTGGCCGGGAGCATGCCACTGCCCTCCAGCCTGGGTGACAGGGTGAGACTCCAACTCAAAAAATAAATAAATAAATAAAACTAGTATTGGTGTGGGGGCTGGGAGCTCTCAGGGGCTTTCCTGTAGGTTTGGCTTCCCTAATTTTGTGTGTAGCGCTCAGTTGCTTAGAAGTAGGTGTTTCAGGGACAAATGGAGTCACAAGGTTTGCGTTAGCTTGCGTGCCAGCGACAGGATGTCATTGTCTGAACGCAGGGACTGGAACTTGTGGTTGGATTCACATTATGGAGTCGAACTTCCCCCTCCTTGGGTACCCATGCATGGTTCACCGTTTCTGTCTCACTAAAGGGAATAAGGCCATGCATGAAGAGTATTCGTTTAATGAAGTGATTTTTGTGAATCACTCCACCAGTCAGACATGGTCCCTTCCGGAAAATGAACAGTTTTGCATAAAACGGTCCATTAGTGTCAATGGAGAAGGTCTGACCTCTCACAGAAGAGAGGGCTCCTCTGTAAGCCTAGTCAAGTGGAACTACTAGGGTTGTGCTTGAACTCAAAGACTATGTCTCTTTGCCCCTGGAGATTTTGCCCCATGTCATTATGCACTAAAGGTAAAAGCAAGAGTAATTCCACACTGAGTTTGTGAAGAATAAATTTAGCAAAGTTGAATAAGTACTTTAACGCACCCAAATACTCATGATTTTCAAAAACTGTTAAACGAGTCTATTTACAAATTTAAAATATTCTAAACCAGAAGAATGACCATGTTTTTACCACATCAGAACTACACACATACTGAAAATTGTATCGGCACTAACACAAATCAGATGCATCCTTTGCATTTTGCTCTGAAGTTTAGCCTGTGCTTCCTTGAGGAGCAATAGAAGATTTTACAAAATGCATTTTCTGGAAAAATGGGTAGTGTTATTTGGAGTCACTTTTAAAAAAACTTCTAGGTTTTCCTTTTTCGAGTCAGAGTCTCACTCTGCCACCCAGGCTGGAGTGCAGTGGCACACTCACAGTCACCGCAGCCTCGACCGGCTGGGCTCTAGCAATCCTTCCCCCTCAGTCTTCCAAGTAGCTGGAACCACAGGCAGGTGCCATCACACTCAGCTAATTTTTTGATTTATTGTAGAGATGAGGTCTCAAGAAGTTGGCCAGGCTGGTCTTGAACCCATACGCTTAGACAATCCTCTCACCTCGGCCTCCCAAAGTGCTGGGATTGTAGGAGTGAACCCCCGCACCCAGCCAGTTTTCTTTTTATTATTATTATTATTTTATTATTACTATTTTTATTTTAAAGATGTGGAGTACAATTCAGGGTTAGGTACATAAGTGATCATTGTGCAGGTAAAGTTTGGGCACCCTCTGCCCTCCCCTGGCAGTGTCCCATTACTGCCAATCCTTTTCTTATAGTAGTATGATCAATTTTCAGGGTCCACTTATGGGTGAGCACATGCAGTACTTAAATCTTTGTTTCTGTGATTTTCTTTATTTTATACTATGCTTAAATTTACTAAATTAATTGTTTGCTTTTGAGAAAAGGAAAAACATGAGTAATAAAAGGAAAATATTAAAGAAAAGGAAAGAGATTCTGCAAGACAAAAAAAGTAATTACTGATAATATCCTGTAAGGAATCAATCCATATCCAAGACATTAGCATTGCCTTTTATTTTTGGCGGCTTGATCATTCCCAGAATCTGTTTTGTATATATGAATGCTTGAAAAATATTCTAATTCCTAGGATTTTAACTTCATACAGAGATCATCAATCTTGGATAATGAATGGACACTATTATAAAAAGACATAAATATAACTATGCCTGCATAGAAAATCTAAAATGTAATACTGAAACAGTAGTTTTCAACTTTAGAGAAACATGGTTTTGATTACATTATTATTAAAATAATTTGCGTAGTTCTACAGATCTGTTTTACACTTTGATTTACACAGGTTAATGGCTAAAATCTTTTTTCAGATAATTCCTCTTTGAAGGAAATGATAAATTAACGTGTAATTCAAAAACAATGGAAAGACGCTCATGATTGGCGGAAGACTTTGGGACAATTATCCAAATTCTTGACTCAGGATTGCATACTTACTGAATTTCAGCTTTGATCTGGACTGAGCCAGAGTCTGTCTTTGTAGATCTAGCTTTGAAAGCAACTACATTATGATAGGTTTTCCATTTCATTCTCCTCAGTGATTTGTCTACAAATCTAGTGTAAAGACATCAGCATTCAAAGTGATGAAAAATTACCAAAAGCTTACTGTTCTCACGCAACTAATCAATAACATCCAGGCTTCTCCAAATCCAATTGGAGCCTAAATTATTAGGTACCACAATTCAAAGAATAATAACTTTATCACCAACCTTGGTTTCCCTCACCAGGCAGACCTGGTTATTGTATGAGAAGGAATATCTGTCCTTGAGATAGGCCAGAGAATGGAAGGAAAGGCATAGAGAACAGCTAGAAGTGGAGCCAGGGAATGAATGTACGAAGGGGATTCATTCAAAATGGGATTAACAAAAAGAGGAAAAGATGATCTCTGCTCAGGCAAAGTAAGACTGGAAGATTGTTTGCATTTTTTGCCTGTAATCAACATTTCCATTTTTCTTTCCACTAATGGAAAAAGAAAATAGACAACATTACTTGATAATTCAGGACAAACCATTCCATCTTTTCATCACTATTCTATTTCAACCATCTCTACATTTACTGGAGTGACTCTGACTGTACAAATCTGATCTTTGCTTAAAATTCAGCATCTGGCTGTCTATCTGGTGCTTCTAACATTTTTGACTTCAGATCCACAGTAACCTTTCTCCATTCTTGAGTCTATGTTTGCACGATGGCAAAACACCTAGGTAGTAGAGGAGAAATTCAGGCATCTATCACACTGTCTTTGTCTTACATGGTTAATTGACAATTCACTTTCTTTATGCAAATTTAAATAACATGTGAATTTAAGTTATTTGTGACAACATTTAGTCATAACACTTGGCATGTGATTAGTTAGAAACTACAGGTTCTGACCCGATATGGTGGTTCATACCCATAATCCCACACTTTGGGAGGCCAAGATGAGAGGATTGCCTGAGCCAATGGGTTCGAGACCAGCCTGGGCAACTTGATGAGACCTCATCTCTACAATACATTAAAAAAAGTAGCTGGGCATGATGGCGCATGCCTATAGTTCCAGCTACTTGAAAGGTTGAGGCAGAAGTGTCACCTGAGACCAGCAGGTTGAGGCTGCTGGTGGCTATGAGTGTTCTGTTGCACTCCAGCCTGGGCAACAGAGTGTGATTCCAACTCAAAGAAAAGAAAAAAAAGAAAGAAAGAAAGAAGCTGCAGGTTCTATTAAATGCGCAATAAATTATTTACATGTTTTACTCTTTAATTTTAAATTCTTAATTATTAGCTGACATTATTTTCAAAAGTATCAAAGCAAGTATATGCTCCTAAAACTGTTTATGAACCAGTAATTTTTAAATAATTCCTAAGATCACAAAAAAAAAAAATGCAGTAAGAGTTAACAATTTCTATCCTTTCAAATCTCTGGTGAGCCAGGCTCGGTGGCTCAGCCTGTAATCCCACACCTTTGGGAGGCTGAGGTGAGTGGATTGCCTGAGCCCGCGGGTTCGAGACCCGCCTGGGCAGGCAAGACTTCATCTCTACAATAAATCAAAAAATCAGCCGGGCATGGTAGCGCATGCCTGTAATTTCGGCTACTTGGAAGGCTGAGATGGAAGGATCGCCGGAGCTCAGCAGGTCGAGGCTGCGGTGGCCGGGAGCGGCCACTGCACTCCAGTCTGGGCGACAGAGTGAGACTCCGACTCAAAAAAAAAATCTCTGGTGAAATGTTTCAAATTTTATCTTCAGAACTATTTAATTGCAAAATTAATATGCATTTTAGTAAAAAAGGTATTCAATGATTATCACTTCTGTAAAAATTGCCGTTGTTTGTTTACATTGTTTTTGCTTTTTTATTTTTACTTTTTACAGTTGGTTTATTTGTTGCCCCAAATAAATTTGTAAAACTCCCATAAAACTATGCTCTCAGTCAGTTTTTGTTTTGTTTTGTTTTGTTTTTTGAGTTGGAGTCTCACTCTATTGCCTAGGCTGGAGGGCAATGGCATGCTCACAGTCACCGCAGCTTTGACTTGCTGGACTCAGGTGATCCTTCTGCCTCAGCCCTCCAAGTAACTGACATGAGCCACCATGCCCAGCTAATTTTTTGATTTATTGTAGAGATGAGGTCTCACCAAGTTGCCTGGGTTGGTCTCGAACTTGTGAGCTCAGGCAGTCCTCCACCTCGGCCTCCCTAAATCCTGGGATTACAGACGTGAGTCACCGGGCCTGACTCTCAGTTCGTTTTTTTGTTTTTTTGTTTTTTTTGAGTTGGAGTCTCACTCTGTCACCCAGACTGGAGTGCAGTGGCCGCTCCTGGCCACCGCAGCCTCGCCCTGCTGGGCTCTGGCAATCCTTGCGCCTCAGCCTTCCGAGTAGCCGGATTACAGGCACGCGCTACCACGCCCAGCTGATTTTTTGATTTATTGTAGAGATGAGGTCTCGTCAAGTTGCCCAGGCAGGTCTTGAACCTGCGGGCTCAGGCAATCCACTCACCTCGGCCTCCCAAAGTGCTGGGATTACAGGCTGAGCCACCGAGCCCGGCCTCAGTCAGATTTTAAAGCAACATGTAATACAGTAACCAGTTCCAATGTTAATGAGTTCTATCAAATAGTGTAACTGCCCTTTTTAGGAGCATGAATCTTCCACCATCTGAAATGACAAGTCATTCTCACCTGGATGGCCTGCAAACTATTATTCTTGCATATCATAGCTTAAGAGGGAGGGGGACACTGGATGTGGTGGCTCATGCTTATAATTCCAGCATTTTGGGAGGCTGAGGTGAAAGATTGCCTGAGTCCACAGGTTCAAGACCAGCCAGGGCAACATGGCAAGACATCATTTCAACAATAAATTTAAAAAATTAACTGGGCATGGTGACACACACCTGTATTTCCAGTTACTTGGGGGCTGAAGCGGAAGGATCGCCTAAGCCCAGCAGGTAGAGGTGATGGTGGCTGTGAGAATGCCACTGCACTCCAGCCTGGGTGACAGAGTGAGACTCTGACTCAAAAAAAAAAAAAGAGGGAGAAATAAGGTGGGAGAAAGAAAGCACTTGGGAAGCTAGAAAATTTACTTTATTCACATAGCGAAGAACCTTTCTTTTTCTTTTGACTTTCAGATGCTTCTCTGTTTCTGTCATCAGCAAATCTGAAGTTTTCCTGGGCCATTTAATCAGCATGACACAACGGAAGTGGGAGTGGACAGCCAGTCTCGCTCTACACAGCGCTGCCTGAGTTAATTGATAAACCTCTCATCTTTATTATAACTGCTAGCCTTCTGTCTATAGCCACACAGCCTATTGCCCCTGCAAGGCACTGAGATTTCCTTGTGGAATTCTAGCAGATATTGGAAATTGTGGTGGCAAATTAGCAGGGGCCACAAACCAGAAGTGACAGCTCCAGTACCCTGATGGGGGGAATGTAGCAATCCCTTGCCCATAGCAATTGGCCAGGCTTATCATATGGACTAATCACAACAGATCTGGGGAAATAATGGGCACCAGATGTTATCGCTTTGTAGGCTGGAGCTCTCCAGAGACTACAGCCATGATAGGAAAGCTCCCTCAAAACAGGAACATGATTCTGTCGCTTATTAATCAGGCCAGGAGGCTGGGTGTGATCATCTACGCCCTCCTCAGCACCATAGTTTCATTCTGCTCAGTTAATGAATAGGGAAACAGTTTCCCTCTCTCTCTCTCTCTCTCTCTCTCTCTCTCTGTGTGTGTGTGTGTATGTGTGTGTGTGCGTGTACATATATGTGTGTGTGTGAGAGAGAGAGAGAGAGAGAGAGATGGAGAGAATGACAGAGACAGAGGGAAGGAGAAAAGGGAGGGACAGAGAGAGATAAGGGAGAGAGATTCTGGTTGTGTCTATCACACATGTGCACATACTATTCAATTTATTATCTATAAGTGTATTTCCCAGAATTAAATTTTTTCAATTATATTCAGCATTGATACACTGAGAACCTTCTCAATTAAATCTTTATTTTTCTTCACAATGTTTATCCTCAACTTTAAGAAGATTATATACTTTTAACACATTATTTATTTATTTGCTTTGATACAAAGGTTTTTAATAAAAAAGTCAAAGTCTACATTAAATCAGGAAATCGATAAATTTGAATTATACAAGCTTTCTACATACTTTGTAAAATCAAAAACACACAGTTTATAATAAAATTCTTTTAATTCAAAATAGAATCACATTTTGTTTTAAAAATAAAAAAAGAGCCCTGATGGTGAACCAAATGCTCATTTCTATTGGCCATCCTGACAGTTCTCCATGAATATTCAACAGCACTACAAATTTAGCTCATTAGAACCAAACCCGTCTTTTTCTCCCCCAAGCCCTTTCAATTTCCCATATTACATATGTGGTCCTACCCAAGTGAAGACCATTATCACTCTCTCACTTATCTAACCTGAACTTGGAAGCCATCTGTATTGTCTTCCACTCAGTCTATCTCCAAAAGGTAGAGTTGTCCTGATTTTAGCATTCTCCCCCCCGCTCCTCCCACCTCCTGTAAGTTTCTTTCTTTTCCCATGGCCACTGTCCTAGTTCAGTTTCTCATTATCTCATTTGTAAAATATTACTGTAATCTCCCAAATTACCTTGTTTCTGGCCTCTCTCCTTCCAGCCCTTGATTTCTGGATGTCCCGTTAACTTCACATTCCTACATATATCCTAAGTTCCAGCCATGCATACCCCTATGAAGATACCCACTTCATGATGTCCTTTCAAGTTCTGTTCCTTTGCACGCACTGCTCTGCCTTTGGCTGCATTAAAAAGGTGGAGGGCTAACCGAGCACAGTGGCATGCCTTTAGTTCCAGTTACTTGGAAGGCTGAGGCAGAAGAATCGTCTGAGCCCAGCAGGTCGAGGCTATGGTGGCCACGAGCATGCCACTGCACTACAGCCTAGATGACAGAGTAAGACTTATATTCCAAAAAAATAAAAATAAAAAGGGGGTGGTTTGAGGGCAAGACAGGAGGCAGGGAAATAGTTTGGAGACTGCTGAAATTTGAGAGAGAGTAAAACAGGCCTTGAACTAAAACATTGGGTAACAGAAATAGAAAAAAAAGGAGATTCTGGAGGATGAGCTGATACATCTACTACTATTCAAGTTACCATTACAGCTCTCTCAGTGCTAAGTGCACATCCTAGGTTAAATGATAATAGTAATAACCACATTAATAATATATCTGACACCAGTACAGTGCTTACTATAGGTCAAACACTGCTTAAAGGGCTTTACATATATTGACTCATTTAATTATGTTTAAAAAGCCTTGGCCAGGTTCAGTGGCTTAGCCTGTAAACTCAGCACTTTGGGAGGCCTAGGTGAGTGGATTGTCTGAGCCCACGGGTTCGAGACCAACCCGTGGGCAACTTGGTAAGCCCACGGGTTCGAGACCCACCTGGGCAACTTGGTAAGACCTTGTCTCTACAATAAAACAAAAATTAGCCAGGCATGGTAGTGCATGCCTGTAATTCTGGCTACTTGGAAGACTGAGGCGAAAGGATGGCCAGAGCCCAGCAGATCAACATTGGGATGGCCGTGAATATGCCACTGTATTCTAGCCTGGGCGACAGAGTGAGACTCCAACTCAAAAAACAAAAGCAAAAACAAAAAAACCCTATGAGGTAAGTATAATTATTATTGATACTTCTAAAAATATTTTTGTTATGGAGAATTTTAACTTTTTATTGTGAAAAATTTCAAACCAAATGGTAAGAATAGTATTATAAACTTTCACACATCTACAACCCAACTCAACAATTGTTCACTTGTGGCCAAATTTGGTCTACCTGTTTATTGCTATTGTACCCACTTCCCTGATTTTTTAAATCAAATTTCAGATAGCACTTTTTTTTCACTTTATTTTTTTTATTTTTTTATTTTTTTTGAGTTGGAGTCTCACTCTGTCACTCTGTGGCCACTCACCCTGTGGCCGCTCCCGGCCACCGCAGCCTCGACCTGCTGGGCTCCGGCAATCCTTCCGCCTCAGCCTTCCGAGTAGCTGGAATTACAGGCACGCGCTACCACGCCCAGCTAACTTTTGATTTATTGTAGAGATGAGGTCTCACTGAGTTGCCCAGGTGGGTCTCGAACCCGCGATCTCAGGCAATTCACTCACCTCAGCCTCCCAAAGGCGCGGGATTACAGGCTGAGCCACCGAGCCCGGCTTCACTTTATTTTATTATAAAGATGTGGGGTACATGTCAGGATCAGGTACACAAGTAATCTACGTGCAGGTAAAATTTGGGCCTCCCACTGGTCCTCACTTCCTCTGGTTTAGGACCTGGTACTCTTTGTGTTGTTAGGTAGCCCCCCCGCCACTCCCCTGGCAGTGTCCTGTGACTTCTGATCCAGCCCTTGTGCTATTGGGATTAATGTTCACGTCACACTTATGAGTGAGAACATATGGTATTTGCTTCTTTGTTTCTCTGATAGATCACTAAGTGTTATAATCTACAGCTCCATCCAATTTGCTGCAAAATCCATGATTTTGTCTTTCTTTATGACTTGGTAATATTCCAACATGTATATGGACAACATTTTCTTCTTTTTCTTTTTTTGAGTTGGAGTCTCACTTTGTTGCCCAGGCTGGAGTGCAGTGACACACTCATGGCCACTGCACCCTTGACCTGCTAGGCTCAGGTGATCCTTCCATCTCAGCCTTCCAAGTAGCTGGAACCACAGATGTGCACCACCATGCCCGACTAATTTTTTGATTTATTGTAGAGATGAGATCTCACCAAGTTGCCCAGGCTGATCTCGAACCCCTGGACTCAGGCGGTCCTCTCACCTTGGCCTCCCAAGATGAGAGTTACAGGCATGAGTCACTGCGCTTTAAGGAGTATTAAGGAGTTTTTCTTTTTTTGTTGTTCTTCTTCACATTTTCTTTATCCAGTCTATTTTGATGGGCAGCAGGATTGGTTCCATGTTTTTGCTATTGTGAATAGCATAGCTATAAACATGCATGTACTAATGTCTTTTTTGTAGAATGCTTTGTGTTCCACCAGGTATATTCCCAGAAGGAGGGTTGCTGGATCATATGGAAGATCAGTTTCTAGTTCCTTTAGAAATCGCCACTCTATTTTCCATAGAGGTTGGACTAGTTTGCACTCCCACCAACAGTGTAGAAGCATCTCCTTT
The DNA here is from genome assembly GCF_000164805.1 of Carlito syrichta. NCBI lineage: Eukaryota > Metazoa > Chordata > Mammalia > Primates > Tarsiidae > Carlito > Carlito syrichta. The sequence continues at coordinate 196,711 of NW_007245792.1, read as the reverse complement.
TCTCCACACACGTGCTAGCACCCGTTGTTTTTTGACAGTCATCTTTACTGGAGTTAGGTCATATCTCAATGTGGTTTATTTGCATTTCTTTGATGATTAGTGAGGCTGAGCATTTTTTCAGTGTTGGCTGCTTGTACGTCTTTTTTTTTAGAAGTGTCTACTAATGTCCTAGATAGCATATAATTTTATCTATCTTAGCTCCATTTTTTTTTTTTTTTTTTTTTTTTTGAGTAGGAGTCTCACTGTATTGCCCAGGCTGGAGTGCAGTGGCATGCTCATGGTCACCACTGCCTTGACTTGCGGGGCTCAGGCAATCTTTCCACCTCAGCCTTCCAAGTAACTGGAACCACAGGGGTGCACCACCATGCCCAGCTAATTTTTCTTCTTTATTGTAGAAATGAGGTCTTGCCATATTGTTCAGGCTGGTCTTGAATCTCTGAGCTCAGGCAATCCTCTCGCCTCCGCTTCCCAAAGTGCTGGGATTACAGGCATGAGCACTGTGCCCAGGTCTAGCTCCATTTTAAAGATGAAAAAACTGAGGCACAGAGAAGTAACTTGTCTGGGGTCACATAACAAATAAGTGGTAGAGCTCAGATTTAAACCTATGGCTTTCCACTGGCAGCTGTCTGAGTTTATGCTTTATGCTGATGCACTAAGTAGCATTCCTCCAAATTCTTGGATTGTACCAAATGTCTCTATATGCTACAGATCCAAGCTAGGAAGACCCTCAGCAGCCAACATCCACTGAAATAAAGAATGATTTATATGTGTCCATTCTAGAACTTTTGGAGGGTTATGAAACAAGAAAAGCCCTGAATTCTTCCTTCTCCCACGTCACATTTAGTTTTATGTCTTTCGTTCTCATCTTCTGCAATGACACCTTGGCATACTGTGTATTTTAAGCTAAAAAAAAATGGAGAAAACCACAGAAACAGAAAGGTCATTCTCTGACTCTTTCTTTCTTTGTCTCTGCATTTCTCTCACCTTAATCCCCTGAAGCAGGTCATAAAAAAATTATCTGACCTATCTCCCCTGAAAGTGAGTTAAAAGACCCTTATTCCAGAACAGTTCAGGAGGCCAAGAAAAATCTGAACAAACAGGCCTTGCTAAGTTCTCCCCTGTTTATTACCATCAAATCCTACCCTTGTGTCCTCCAATCACATTTCTACAAGATTGTCTATAAAAATCCAGCTTTCCCTGGGTCTTTGACTCATCATTTTTTTTCTTTTTTTGAGTCCAAGTCTCACTCTGTTGCCCAGGTTGGAGTGCAGTGGCATGTTCACAGCCACCGCAGCATCGACCAGCTGGGCTCAGGGGATCCTTCCATCTCAGCCCCCCAAGTAGCTGGAACTACAGGTGCACACCACCATGCCTGACTAATTTTTTTATTTACTGTAGAGATGAGATCTTGCCAAGTTGCCCAGGCTGGTCTTGAACCCCTAGACCCAAGCAAGCCTCTAGCCTCGGTCTTCCAAAGTGCTGGGATTACAGGCTAGAGCTACCACGCCTGGCCTGAGTCTTCATTTCTAAAGGCTTCCATGTCATATAAAAATTAAATAAATTTGCTGAATGCAGTGGCTCAAGCCTGTAATCCCAGCACTTTGGAAGGCCAAAGCGAGAGAATTGCCTGAGCTCAGGGGCTCGAGACCAGCCTGGGCAACTTGACGAGATCTCATCTCTACAATAAGTCAAAAAATTAGCTAGGTGTAGCAGCACACGCCTATAGTTCCAGCTACTTGGAAGGCTGAGGTGGAGGGATTGCCTGAGCCCAGCAGATGGAGTCTGTGGTGGCCGTGAACATGCCACTGCACTCCAGCCTGGGCAACAGTGTGAGGCTCCAACTCAAAACAAAAATTAAATAAATTTTATTATGATTTTGTTTTGTTTATCTGTCTTTTATTATAGTGTCAGCCATAAACCTTGTGATGGATAAGGAAAATATATTACAATGGGAAATAAAATTTATTTAATTTTTGTTTTGAGTTGGAACCTCAAAACAAAATTAGCCCTCAAAGGTCACAAAATTCTCACTCAAGTGGTGAACCTTTCCCCTACCTAATGGCTCAATTAGGCAATTACTTTCTGCGCTGGGTATTCTGCATTTATTTTATTTTTTTCAGATAGACTCCTAATGACTTGTGGAGTGAGCTGGAGGTGAGGACGGGGAAGAAAGTCTCTGTGATCCAAAGAATGGTGGATGTCAAATACTCAGATAAGACACCAGGTTCCTGGGTATCTCTCAGGACACAGCTAGTTGGTGGTATTTTGTCAGTTATTTGAAAAATGTTGCCCAAATTCTATGACATGCCGAGCAACAATTCAAATATGGCTGCCAAATAGATCATAATCAAGAAGCCTAAAGATATGGTGTTGGTTCTCATAAAATATCTGTAACACGGGATTCCATTTTTTCATTTATCTTTTTTTTTTTTTGAGTCATAGTCTCACTGTCACCCACGCTGGAGTGCAGTGGCACACTCACAGCCACTGCAGCCTCAACCAGCTGGAACTACAGGCGTGTGCCACTACTTCTGGCTAAATTTTTAAATTTATTGTACAGACGAGGTCTTGCCATGTTGTCCAGGTTGGACTCGAACCCGTGGGCTCAGGCAATTTCCTCACCTCCACTTCCCAAAGTGCTGGGATTACAGGTATGAGCCACCATGTCCAGTCTGTGGCTCCATTTTCTTCTTAGTCATTTAGGGCATAGAAAGAAGCTACAGATATTTCAAGTGAAAGTTTCTGGTGTGTTAGGTGTTTGAGCCCAAAGTTATTTAAAGATAATAAAGACTTATGAATATAGGCTTCACAGATTAGAGTATGTGATTGTTTGAAAGAGTACCTGAGATAAAGTTAACCTGATATTTTCTCTAAAGGGGAAATTTGCCAAATGCATTAATAATGTAAGCAAAATTGAAGAAGCACTTTTTAGTTTGATACAGAGACCCGCTACTGTCCATCTGTATTGCCACAGCCACTAAAGAAGGACAGGACAAGAGTTCAAGTGTTCCTGCACATTTCCGAGCACATTACTGAGAGTCTTCTTGTCTTCCATGCACTCCCAGTAAGTAGCTTCAGGGAACCCTTGACTTCCCTGCAGACTATCCCCAAAAATGTAAATCCCACTCCCTTTCTTAATCGTTTTAGGTTTGAATAATACAGTATCAATGTAATCCTAAAACTTGTGATTTTTATAACTTTTGCATCTGTTATCATAAGTCTTGTGATTTGCATAACTTTCTCAATGCTTGTCTTAGGCCTTGTAAACTTCCTTTACTCTAAAGTTACTATCTAAATGTAAAATGCAGCTGTAACTTAAGCTCTACAATGGTCTGGTCACGTGGTTAGTGTATAGGTACCAGCAACTCTGGACCATAAAAGTGGACTGCGAGGCTTGAAGGGTGGGCAGAACCATTTTGGAAAGACCTCGAGTCTGGCTCTGCTCCCTGGATTCAAATTCAGAAATAAACTTCTTTCTACCAGTTCCCTGCCCCTTTGATTTATTGGTATCAAGGGAGAGCAGTCGATTGTTGCTCGGACCATAACAAGTTAATCATAGAGATAAACTGCAATCTTAGCAGAAATGCTAATTTATATATAATTGATACATCACAATCAGACTTTATCTATTGCTAATATATAATCCTCTAGTCAAAACAAGTTTCCTAAAAGCTACTGTTGAGAAACTGCTAGTTCTCTTACCGTGTATACTTGAAAATAATAAAAGTTTGTTTCTTTAGAAGTGTTTTATAATTCAGACCTTAGTTTAGCCAGAACTTTGTGGAAAATTTGTTCTTGTTAGTGAGGCTTCCTGTTATATGTAGATTTTCCATCCGAACACACTTGTGTTAGTGCAAGCCACACCTTACCTCATCTTTCACGTCATCCAAGTAACTGAAAAATCTGGGGAAGCTTTCCGAAGTAAATAGAAAGCACAATACTAAGTAAATCCTCTCCTCTCTCATTTCTCAAGGTGGCTTTTGATTGAAATAAATCCTTCTTCCTTAGTTCTTCTTGTCCTTTCTTTCTTTTTTTTTTTTGAGCAGGAATCTTACTCTGTCGCCCAGGCTGGAGAGTAGTGGCACACTCACGGCCACAGCAGCCTCGACCTACTGGGCTCAGGTGATCCTTCCGCCTCAGCCTTCGAAGTAGCTGGAACCACAGGCATGCGCCCCCACACCTGGCTCATTTTTTGATTTATTGTAGAAATGAGGTCTCACCAAGTTGCCCAGGCTAGCTTCTTTTTCTTTTATTATTCAAATTTTTAAATTTTTATTTCTAAATGCACCCTTCCCCTGAAATCCTTGCAAAAATGATGATGAAATATGAAAAAAAAAAAATGGGAGAAAAAAATCTCATGTGAGAGGGATTGATAGGGAGAGGACAGAGATGAGGGAGAGTGGGGGAGGAGCAAGGGACTGAATGAATATTGAAGGTAGGAAGGAAGAGACTATGCACCAGAGACTTAGAGAACATTCGGCTCGGATGGAGGAAGCAGGGGATAGTCAAAACACACATGTGCAAAGCGAGGTGGGTTGTGGTGAGAAAAAAGAGGAAGAAGCCATTGCCTGACTAGACTCTGGTGTGGCCATGTGCTCTTTGAGCTATGACTGTCGCCATGCTTCCTGGCTTTGGTTCCCTTCCCTGCCTTGGGGAGGTGAATCTCCTCTTTCTTTCTCACTCTCTCTCTAGTTTACCTTTTAAATAAACTATATTTTCTAATCTAAAAAAAAAAAAAAAGAGGAAGTAGAAGAAAATAAAGGAAGAGTGTGTCAAAAGCCTGTCAACCTCTGACAGGGGAGGGTCCACTTCTTTTACATTTCTTGAAAGCCACTTGCTTTTTTCAACAGAATCATTACCAGTTGTATGGCTTCCTGCGTGTCTTTATTCCTGCAATTCAAAAGTCAGAGAAGAAAATGATTTTCACATTAGCAACTCATTAAATGCATCCATATTTGTAGCTGGATCACTGCTGGATCTGAATGCGTTGTTTTTACACATCTAAATGCCTACTTGGAGGTATTGTCAGCCAGGGCAACTAGGCTGGGAGTCCTTCTGTCATGCATAAGGGTAAGTGGGTGGGGTGGGGCTGTGTCAGAGTCATCCATCATCCTCCATCAATGCGGCTACCACCTGCAGGGATTCAGCCACTGGGCAGTCAGTCATTCAGGCCTGACAGCTGGCCATCAGTCCCAGGTGGGGTCTTTGCTCTGGGCTTGCAAGGTATTTGCTACTGGGGTGGCTCTTTCTGCTAAGACCTGCAAGTTCTAGACAGCTCTCCACCTTCAGAATTACTAAGGATATTGGCAATTTTACTTGCTTGTGTGACAAATGATCAGAGTCAGGCAATCAACAGAGAGATTTGCTCTGCATTTAAATTATAATGGGTCATCATTTGAAATCAAACAGTGGGCAGTTCAGGCAAAAACAGGTAATTTTATACATGGCAAAACGTAATGTTTATTTTAGTGTGAAGCCTTTAATATCAAGCAAATCTAGACTAAATCTTGGCAACTAGCTGCCCAATTAGACAATGTACTAATGATTTAATGATTTAAGGCTTTCTCATTGTGGTAAACTCTGTCTTCCTCTGAATGCTTAATTAGTGCCTCTTTTTAAATGTTAACTGGATGCAGTGGCTCAAACCTGTAATTCCAGCACTTTGGGAGGCCAAGGTGAGAGAATTGTCTAAGTCCAGGGATTCGAGACCAGCCTGGGCAACTTGGTGAGACCTTGTCTCTACAGTAAATCAAAAAATTAGCCAGGTGGTACATGTCTGTAGTTCCAGCTACAGAAGGCTGAAGCGGAAGGATTGCCTGAGCCCAGCAGGTCGAGGCTGCGGTGGCCGTGAGTGTGCCACTCCACTCCAGCCTGAGAGACAGAGTGAGACATTGACTCAAAAAAAAAAGTTGCTGGGCTCGGTGGCTCAGCCTATAATCCCAGCGCTTTGGGAGGCTGAGGTGAGTGGATTGCCTGAACCCGCAGGTTTGAGACCCACCTGGGCAACTTGGCGAGACCTCATCTCTACAATAAATCAAAAAATCAGCCGGGCATGGTAGCACATGCCTGTGATTCCGGCTACTTGGAGGCCGCAGTGGCCGGGAGCAGCCACTGCACTCCAGTCTGGGTGACAGAGTGAGACTCCAACTCAAAAAAAAAAAAAAAAAAGTTGAAGTATATAAATCGTACCTAAATATAAAATAAAGTTTACAGTCTTAATTGTACAGTGCTATGACTTTTTGCATATGTATATAACGTTATAACCACCTCTCAGATCACAACAAGATAAATTAGATACTTCTGGCCAGGCACAGTGCCCCAAACCTGTAATCCCAGCACTTTGGGAGGCCCAGAAGAGAGGATTGCCTAAGTCCTGGTGTTCGAGACCAGCCTGGGCAACTTGGCAAGAACTCTACAATAAATCAAACAAATTAGCCAGGCATCACGGCGCCCACCTGCAGTTCCAGCTACTTGGAAGGCTGAGGTGGAAGGAGCTCCTGAACCCCTCAGGTTGAGACTGCAGTGACTGTGAGTTTGCCACTGTACTCCAGCCTGGGTGACAGAGTGAGACTCCAACTCAAAAACAAAAACAAAACTGCCTCAGGCCATTATTTCCAAAGTATGTTAGAATTCTTTATGTAGGCCGGGTTCGGTGGCTCAGTCTATAATCCCGCACTTTGGGAGGCCGAGGTGAGGGAATTGCCTGAGCCCACGGGTTCGAGACCCGCCCGGGGAACTTGGTGAGACCCCGTCTCTACAATAAATCACACCCACACACAAAAAACTAGCCGGCCATGGTGGCATGCGTCTGTAGTTCCAGCTTCTTGGAAGGCTGAGGCGGAAAGATCGCCGGAGCACAGCAGGTCGAGGCTGTGGTGGCCAGGAGCGTACCACTGCGTTCCAGTCTGGGCGACAGAGTGAGACTCTGACTTAAAAAAAAAAAAAAAAGAATTCTTTATGTAGAAGGTGACGGGCTACCCAAGTCAAACTGGCTGAAATCAAAATACAAATAGGTTTGTCTTCAAGTGTCATTTGATTTAGGGTTAAAACAATCTCACTAGGATTCTGGCTTCATTTTACATTGAATTATTTTACAGTGACGTACATGAGCTCTGGGTCTGCACATGGTAACAAAATGACAGCAGCAGTTCTGGACCTCACATCTCCATCCACCACTCCCTCTCCTGGGGAAATGTGGCAGAAGTCTTACAGTTCATTTTTGCCCATTAGATATAATTGGGTTATGTACACATTTCTGAAATATCATTATAGTTAATGGGGAGAGGGGGGGTCATGGCTGACACTACTATAACAAAAAGACAAGTAAGCAAGGGAAAAACAACATGAAAAAATGACAGCCCTGCCCACCTGCTGCAGTCATGAGATGTGTTGTCCTGACAGGGTCAAGGCGCAAGACCTATGATATCCACTGAAGAATGCACTTGCTAGAGATTTTTACTAATGCTGGTTCCTTATAGAAACCTAATGCACCCCCCCTTTTTTTTTTTTTGAGTTGGAGTCTCACTCTGTCGCCCAGACTGGAGTGCTGTGGCTGTTCCCTGCCACCGCAGCCTCGACCTGCTGGGCTCTGGCGATCCTTCTGCCTCAGCCTTCCAAGTAGCTGGAACTACAGGCGCGCGCTTCCACGCCCGGCTAATTTTTTGATTAATTGTAGAGATGAGGTCTACGCTAAGTTGCCCAGACAGGTCTCGAACCCACGGGCTCAGGCAATCCACTCACCTCAGCCTCCTAAAGCGTGGGATTACAGCCCGGCTCCTAATGCGCCCTTATCCCACCCTTCAGGGCCACGCTTGCTTGCAGCTTATCCTTCAGAATCTATCCTGAATGTGAATAAACTCTTTTGCTTTGCCTTCACAATTCTTTTGTGCATCTTTTGTGCATCTTTTGTGCAACATTGAATCACAGATCCCCCTCCTCCCCACCCTTTCCCATTGGATCTGACTTAACATTTTTGGAGGTCCTGCCAAGATTTTGACCTAACCCAACACATTTATTTAAGTTTTATGTGACATGGAGCTTTCAGAAATGAAGACTCAAAGACCAGAAAAAATATTTTTATACTGCGCTTTGAAGAACAATTAACAGGTAGGAATGTGATTGGACCCTTGCTGGACATGATGGCTCACACCTGTAATCCCAGAACTTTGGGGGGCCAAGGCAAGAGGATTGCCTGAGCCCGGGGTTCAAGACCAGACCGGGCAACTTGGAGAGACCTCATCTGTACCAAAAATCAAAAAATTAGCTGGGCATGGTGGCATGGGCTTGTAGTTTCAGCTACTTGGAAGGCCGAGGCGTAAGGATGGCCTGAACCCAATGGGTTGAGGCTGCAGTGGCCATGAGTGTACCACCGTGCTCCAGCCTGGCGACAGTGAAGCAAGAAGTTATCTCTGATTTTTTTCCTGCCTCTTTTCTACTTCCTGAATTTCTCCCCCAAAGCAGGGCATAGAAACCAATACTCGGGGGAAAAAAAGGAAAGGAAATGTGATTGGATCCAAAGGGTATGATCTAATGGCAATAAACTAAGGAGGGAACCCAGCAAGGCCTGTTTGTCTAGATTCTTCTCAGCCTTTCTGTGTACCAATTTTTTCCTTTTGGGATAAGGCAGGAGAGTCACATGAAGGTCACAGAGTGAGATTTCTAGGTCTTGTGGCTTGCTTTGAGGGAAAAGAGTATTGGTTTCTATGCCCTGCTTTGGGGGAGAAATTCAGGAAGTAGAAAAGAGGCAGGAAAAAAATCAGAGATAATTTCTTGCTTCAAAGGCCCTTCCAATCTCCTTCAGTTCAAAGTACTCAGCATGCCAAAGTGCCATACTTTGGAGAATTGTTTTCTGTGCAGGAGAGAGTTATTTCGATGGTTTCAGCCGATCAAGAACTATCCTAGAGATGGAAGTTGTTCAGTCCCACTCTAATCACATGGCAAAGAATGAAAGAGAGTTAAGTTGCTCGAGGAGACATAAAAATATTGTTGCCAGGACAAGGAAGAACGAATGATGGAGAAGTAATTCACAATATCCTCTGTAAAAGGGCTAGAAAGTGTTGTGTTTTTTTTGTTCTTTGTTTTTTTGTTTTGTTTTGTTTTGAGTCAGAGGCTCACTCTGTCATCCAGACTGAAATGCAGTAGCACTCTCACAATCATGGCAGCCTCAACTTGCTGGGCTCAGGCGATTCTTCTGCCTCAGCCTTCCAGATAGCTGGAAATACAGACATGTGCCACCACATCTGGCTAATTTTTTTGATTTATTGTAGAGACACTGTCTCTCCATGTTGCCCAGGCTCGTCTCACACCCATGGGTTCAGGCAATCCTCTCACCACAGCCTGCCAAAGTGCTGGGATTATAGGCATGAGCCACCATGCCTGGCTGGAAAGTGTTTTTATGTGCAATCTTACCATGAGATTGGAAGATTCCTAATTTATAATTGGAGGGAAAAAAGCATGTGGAGATGTAGCCACTGAAGAGGTAAAAAGGAAGACAGGAATTCTGTTGAGAAGGACAATACTGTATTAGATAAGGTAAACTCTAAACTGCTAGCACAAAGTGCCCCCAAACTGTCTTTGCTTAAATAAGACAGAAATGATCGCTTATTTAAGTAATAGCCCTGAGAAACAAGGTGGCTTTGTTCCATGTGATCGTTTAGAGATTGTTTCTTGTTTTCTGCTGTTCCAGCATTCCCTGAGGCATTGGCATGCATGCATGATTGAAACTAGGTCATGGACATATCCACATTTCAATTCATGGGACAAAGGAAGAGAGAAAGGCCAGGGCAGCAATTTTCATTTAAATAAGTGTATACATGACTTCAGCTCATTCCATGCTTGAGAACTTAGTCACGTGACCACACAGCCACAAAGGAGGCTGGGAAATGTAGTCTCCAACTAGGCTTGGGGTGGGTTATATATGTCCAGGAAGAAGAGATGAACCAATTTGAGAGGCAAAGGGCAATTTGCCATGGATGATAAAACTCTGGTAAAATTATTCAGTAAACAATGGAGTAGAATGAAATGATCCCTTTTAGGTTAAAGAAATTTCATTTCAGTGAAAAGAAGGCTGAAATGAGACAGAATCACCAGTTAAGAAGCTATTGCAATCATTCAAATGTGAAATGTTGAAGGCCTGAACTAAGATCTCCTTAGAGAGAAAATAAAAGAGTTGAAATACATGCCCTTAGAGAACTTTTTTCCTTCTTTTTATATCAGTCTCCTGTGTAGTTGCTTGTTTCCATGGGTTGCCTAGTCTGGAGAAGTCTAGGCTAATTTGTGTAATTTGTGTGTGTGTGTGTGTGTGTGTGTGTGTGTGTGTGTGTGTGTGTATTGGAGTTTCACTCTGTTGCCCAGGCTAGAGTGCAGTGGTACGCTCACAACCACCGCAGCCTTGATCTGTTGGGCTCAAACGATCCTTCCGTCTCAGCCTTCCAAGTAGCTGGAACTACAGGTGCAAGCCTCCACGCCCAGTTTATTTTGATTTATTATAGAGACGAGATTTCACCATGTTGCCTAGGCTGGTCTTGAACCCTGGACTCAGGCAATCCTCGCACTTTGGTCTCCCAAAGTGCTGGGATTACAGGCATGAGCCACTGTGCCTGGCCTTAGGCAAAATTTTTAAATGGTGCTCCCCACACACATGAAGTTAGTAGTGCTGACTGCCAGGAGTATGGACAGAGCCATTTTAATAAAAAGAGAAACCAATTGCTGCTTATAGCAATGCAATACATAATTAAATAATGTGTCAGGGAAGGAAATGCCAGAGCTCAGCTACTCACTAAATGTGTAGTTTTAGGAAGGATAGTCTCTCTGACTTAGCTTTTCTCAGTATCTAAACAGACGACTAATACTATCTGAAATTACGATGAGAATTAGTGAAATAACTTGTGTGATAGGTGCTCAAAAAGGGACATCAGTGCTTGTCCCTTCCCATCCAATGTGTACGTGTAACTTCGCCTTTGTTCCCAAGAACATCTCCATGTCGATATTAAAGGGAAAGAGGTACACTTTTTGCCTAGAGATTTTGTTCCCTGTGCTGACTCTCCACCCTAACTCAGGCTTATTCCCATCAGGGAGTCTGGTGTCTGAAGAGCCACAAGCTCCTTGCAGCTGGTAGAGGTAGCACATTAGAAATTCATTTTTTCCTGTCATAATAACAAAGTGCAGAGCGGCAGACTGAGTGTAGTTTCGTATGGGAAAACCCACAGACGGGGACAGCTGAAGGGAGCTGAGCGTTTCTCTGGGGTTTCTTGTCAGGGAGAGCCATCCTCAAAAAGGACCCAAAAAAGTCCCTGCTGAATTTGGATGGGGGCAAAACGGTTCTGTCCTCACAGCTTCTTAGTCTGCTTTTGCTGAATGATAACGAGAACACTGAATCCAGACTCTTGGGAGTGCAATTATTTTACAGTATTTCATTTCCATCAGATCACACGCGATTCCTCATAGAACATCAGCAGTTTAGATAACTTAAAAGACTGTTTTCTTGATTTGCCTCTGGAAAAATCAAGTTCTTGAGTTTTTCTTTTTCTTAATTCACAGAGATGACAATTTAATTTGGGGAAATTTTAAAAAGATAAACTAGACTTTTTAAAGAACAAATTACGACTGGGCACAGTGGCGCATGCCTATAATCCCAGCACTTTGGGTGGCTGAGGTGAGAGGATTGCCTGAGGTCATGGGTTCGAGACCAGTCTGAGCAACTTGGTGAGACCTCATCTCCACAATAAATCAAAAAATTAGCCAGGCGTGGTGGTATGTGCCTGTAGTTCCAGCTACTTGGGGGTTAAGGCAGAAGGATCACCTGAGCCCAGCAGATCGAGGCTGCGGTGGCCGTGAGCATGCCACTGCCCTCTAGCCTGGACTACAGAGTGAGACTCCAACTAAAAAAAAAAAAAAAGACAAATTAGTGGATGAATGGAAGTTGGTGATGTATGGGCATGTGTTAGTGTGCTCCCCTACAACTTTGTCCAGACTTCTCAGGTATAGTGAAATGTACACAGAAAATCAAGTCTAGGTCTTCAAGAGGCAAGACTAAACCCACCTATGTACAAACGAACAACTAGGAGCTCGAGTGACTGCCTTACAGTAAGCAACACTTTGTTTAGATGGTTTCTGATATGTTATATGAGAAAATAGATACATAAATATGTTAGAGCCAGTATCTTAGTTAACAAGAAAGGCAATACTAAATTGTCTTTAAACTTGAAGGCAACTTGAAGAAGAAATACACCAGGGCCCTTAAGGGAATTTCTTTTTGATTTGTAGTCTCCCTTTGTCACTCAGATGGAATACAGTTGCATGCTCATGAACACTGCAACCTCAACTTGCTGGGCTCAGGCAATCCTTCCACCTCAGTCTTCCAAGTAGCTGGAACCACAGACGTGCACCACCACACCCGGCTAATTTTTTTTTAAAATTTATTGTAGAGAAGAAGTCTTGCCAAGTTGCCCAAGCTGGTTTTGAACCCCAGGACTCAGGCAATCCTCTTGCCTCCGCCTCTCAAAGTGCCGGGTTTACAGGCATGAGCCATTGCACCCAGCCAAGGGAATGTTTAAGAGAACAAGGCTGCCTTCTCAATGAAGCACAGAAGCACAGTAGCCACAATAATTTTAGGGACCCACAATAATCTATTCCATTTTACCCAAAAGAGAAAGAAAATGTTGGCATATTTAAAGTTATGGAATAATAAGTTGATATTATCTTATGGGAGGGACCTACAAAGACAAAAGTGCCCAGGGTTCACCAAAGTAATAATGTGACCCACATTTTAATTTAATTTAATTTAATTTATTTTATTTTATTTTATTTTTGAGTTGGAGTCTCACTCTTGTCACCCAGACTGGAGTGCAGTGGCCACTCCCCACCACCGCAGCCTTGACCTGCTGGGCTCCGGCGATCCTTCCGCCTCAGGCTTCCGAG
>NW_007245792.1:179901-183773 GCF_000164805.1 Carlito syrichta | reverse complement strand
AGGCAATCCACTCACCTCAGCCTCCCAAAGGCGCAGGATTACAGGCTGAGCCACCGAACCCGGCTCGTGACCCACATTTTAAAAACAGAGATTAGTCGGACATTCTAGTGTTCACCTGTAGTTCCAGCTACTTGGAAGGCTGAGGTTGAAGGATCGCCTGAGCCCAACAGGTCGAGGCTGAAGTGGCCATGAACATGCCACTGCATTCCAGCCTGAGCGACAGAGTGAGACTCCAATCCAAAAAACAAACAAACAACAACAAAAAAACCCAACAAAAATAGAGAATATAAAAATGAAGGAAGAAAAAAAATCAGTAAACTTTAAATGGAATATTATATTCAGTATTTTATCGTCAGTAATGAAATCTATGACTTCTATGGAAAAACAGATTTCTACAGATTGATGGACTATTATTTTGATCATTCCAAATATTAATGTTTAACTAATTCAACCCTTCTTTTCTTGCTAATTTAGAATAAGTCAACACTCAATGCTCTTACCCGGCCATATCACTAACCTTTTTTTGCACTTCCGGCTCGCCCTCAATTTGACATCCTTTATTTCCCTTCTTTGTGGGTATGAACTACCATTTCTGGGTTAGTTTCTGGCATTCAGTGTCAACCAGCAGGGGTTGCTAGAGAACAATCCAGGACCCATGTCCCTGTACAGAGGTAACTGAACAAGCTGGAGAGAGCCAACCCTCAGAGAAAACTGAAGTCTTGGTTGGCAGTTAAGGCTTATCGGCATCATGCAAGCCCAAAAGTTGAATTTGCCATAGAAAGATGGGCCATTGTGATCACAAAGATCAAGAAACAAGCACACTGTGAGTTTCTTGTTTGACAGGGTTCTGTGTCTTTGTGAACCTTAGATTTTAGAGACCAGTGTCTCCTGTTGGCCAAGAGTCTGGAATGTCTGTGTGAGAAAAAGCACGAGGAGGCTGATGGACCACCTCTCTCTCCAAAGTCCTTTTCTTGGTTAATGCCGAGTCTCAGGCTGTGCTGCCTAGGCGCTTGCTCTTGAATTGGGCAAGATTTAAATTTGAAATCCAGTCTAGCATAGAAAAGAACGCCTAGAAATAACTCCAGTAAAAATAAACAGCCTGGAACTTCAGACGAGTTGTGGGTTTTCTTGATCATTTGGTAAAATGCCACAGGGACTGCCGCTGCCTGGTAACAATTTTAGTAAGCCACCCCCCAATGGTGGCCACTCTTAGTTAAATGGCCAGTTTCAGGAGCTCAGTCTTGAAGTGGCATTTGCTGTCTTGCTGCTACCTATTGTGTTAAAGAAGCGGGTTTTTTGTGAGGTTTTTTTTTTTTTTTTGGCCCGATTGTAAATGTTTTGAATTTAAAAGACACCCAAATTCATTAAATGTGTGAAATGATGGGAAAAAAAGTGTGAAATTGTAACAGTCGGTTTGTAGTTGATTAATAGAAATCTCTTCTAACAATCCCCAGAACCTTCCGGGGGTCATTGGAACAGAGCAGCTGTAGAGACAGCAGGAGCGATTTTGACACTGCCCAATGAGGGCCGTGTGGAGTTCCCAACAAGTGGGCAGGGTCCCATGCACTCTGGTCTCACTGGCTTCCCAGAGATGATTGGCTGCGAGGTCACATTAACATGTAGATTAATCAGCAAGGTGCTGCCATGCTCTTGGTCTTGAAGGGGCTTCTTTTTAAGCTACATTATGATTTCTGGTGGATGAATCACTTGGATTAAATGGGCCACTTTGGCCACGGGTAACTGCTCGCTCTGGGCAGTCTGATGTCTTAGCTTGACCATCTGTGCCACAAGCAGAGATTCATAATTTGGTGCATGGCAGCAACTTTGGGGTGTCTTGAAAAGGGCTATTTAATGAGCACAAGTGTTGGCAATTGATTGGAAGCTCCATTTCTCCATTTGCCACACCTCCCGGATACAGACAAGCCTTGACAGGGACAAGTAAAAAATGGCCTTTCTTTGAGGGAGCACATTTTTCCATATTTTTTTGGCCTCTGCCCACCCCAAACCTGTAGTGTCTTTTCTTTTTGAAACGCTGCTGCAGGCTACCATTCTGAAGTTAAAGGATTTTGCCTTCGAAGAGGTACAAAGGAAACATCAAAGTAAATGTCCTCACAGTGACATAAGGATAGAATAATGGTGACCTAGCAGCTAGAGACTTGGCCAAATGTTGAAAGTAATTCACGCCACTCACTAACAATGGGAGATGTGTGACAATGATATATACCAGGAGACAAGGACAACCACTTTGCAGGGCTTCGATGCCCCACAAACCCAATTGTAGGCAGATCAATACTGTCATAAGACAATTATCAAAGACCATCAGCACATCATATTTTCATACCATAAACAGCTCAAGGCGCCAGGGATGGCTTTCCTACAGAAAGCACATAGCATAAATTTGAAGGGTGTGAAATTGACATGATTAATAATTATAGTTATTAGCACATGTGCCAGCTGCTCATGTATGGTTTATCCCTTGATTTATGGTGCCATAAATGCCCATCTCTCCCTCTGATGCCGAATCAAGGGGGCACAGAACCGTGGGCAGAATGAGTCTTTCTCATTGCCAGGAGTTTCACCGCAAATAAAAGAAAAAAGTGGGCTGAAAATCACCCCGATCAGGAGACACCTCGGTGAGAGGGAAGCTGCCTTTTGTTTGCATGGCTGCTTTATCGGCTGCTGAAACCTGTCTGCTCAGTGTTCTCAAAGCCTTTGAAGTTAGGACTGCAGCTAACAAGGGGCTATAGTTTTCCAGCCCCCCTCACTCCTTGGAGCTGTTGCCAGGCTGCAAACAATCACTATACATATTACCGATGAAACCACTAGGGCCAACAATGGAAGAAGCACAAACTAATCTTTGGGGGTGCCAAAAGTTAAAGCTTTTGTTGTCAGATGCAATTTGAGAGGGGTTTTCCTGGAGTTTAATAAATGTTTTGATTATTTCATAGTTGTAAACAGATCTGGACAATCACAGTATATCAACATACATTTTAAAATCTGATTCCTCCGCAATCATCGTCTTAGGACAAAGAGACAACCCGGTAAAGTCTAAACACATGATTTTTTTCTCACTATTAACCTCCTTAGATATGAGTGGATAATATCAAATGCTTCTTATGACTAATATACTGTTAAGTTACATGTTCAGGAGAAAAATAATAAAGGATATAACAAACGTGAGATCTGTTTTAGTCATTTGAAGAATGACTTTCTTCACTTTTTGAGACCTATAAAAAGTAAGAGCTAAAGAAGTAGAGGACTCAGAAAGATTTCCTTCTTTCTTTCTTTTTTTTTTTTTTTTTGAAGTTGGAAGTAAGATTTTTTTAAAAATTTTAAAGATATGGGGCACAATTCAGGGTTCGGTATACAAATGGATATACAAGTACAGGTAAAGTTTGGGCCTCTCTTTGGTCCCCACTTTGCCTGGTTTGAGATCAGGTACCCTTATTGATGTGGTGTTCCCCACCACCACCCTGGCAGTATTCCACTACTGCCAATCCTGATTTTTTTTCCAATTTAAGATCACCGTTATTCAAGTACATTTATAGATATTAGAAAGGTAAACAAATACATTGGAAGGGAATGCTTTTATGAAAGACATAACTTAAAACATGCATTGCAGCCGGGCTAGGTGGCTCAGCCTGTAATCCCGTGCCTTTGGGAGGCTGAGGTGAGTGAATTGCCTGAGCCCGCGGGTTCGAGACCCGCCTGGGCAGGCGAGACCTCATCTCTACACTAAAATCAAAAATTAGCTGGGCGTGGTAGCGCACGCCTGTAATTCCGGCTACTCAGAAGGCTGAGGCGGAAGGATCGCTGGAGCCCAGCATGTCGAGGCTGCGGTGGCCGGAAGCGGCACTGCACTCCAGTCTGGG
>NW_007245792.1:171911-179881 GCF_000164805.1 Carlito syrichta | reverse complement strand
AAAAAAAAAAAAAAAAAAAAAAGAAAAAAAAAACATGCATTGCAAATATGGAGATTATAGGACATGTCAAATTTTACTAAAGATGAATAACAATGTTCTTTTTTCCTCAACAGGCACCAGAAAATCTTGACTTTTTCTCCCCTGCCATGTTCCTCATTTCCTCGTCCCTGTTCTGAGCCAGCAGCTCCCACCAGCTTGGAAGCTTCGCTTCAGGCCTTTGGTTCAGTGGGGCAGAGCTCTGAGCAATGAAAGTCGCCCCCTTTCCTGAATTCATCTTCAGCAGTTCCTACTCCTGAACCAAGACCAAGCTAGGAGGATCATTTATACTGTTAATCGATCAACTGGGCACGGTGGTTTACGCCTATAATCCCAGCACTTTGGGAGGCCAAGGTGAGAGCATTGCCTGAGCCTAGGGGTTTGAGACCAGCCTGGGCAACTTGGCGAGACCTTGTACCTACAATAAATAAAAAAAATCAGCCAAGTGTGGTGGTATGCGCCTGTGGTTCCAGCTATTTGGAAGACTGAGGGGGAAGGATCACCAGAAGCCAGCAGATTGAGGCTGTGGTGGCTGTGAGTGTACCACGGGTGGCAGAGTGAGACTCTGACTAAAACAAAAAATTTTAAAAACCCCAAAAAACTAACAAATTGTTCTACAAAATATGCATATACATTCCTAAAGTATTAATGGTCAAGGGACCATCTCAGATCTTGCCAAAATAGTTTATTTTGCAAATGTAGGAATTAATAAGTGCTTTGGAAAGAGTAGATGAATGAAGCAATAGTCACATATTAAGAAAATAAGATTTGATAAATGTGGAAAAAATGTCTTTTTGCAGCCAGGCTCGATGGCTCAGCCTGTAATCCTGTGCCTTGGGAGGGTGAGGTGAGTGGATTGCCTGAGCCCGCGGGTTCGAGACCCACCTGGGCAACTTGGTGAGACCTCATCTCTAAAATAAAAAAATAAAAAAAGTCTTTTTGCGCCAAAGATTAAATTATAATTGAATTTTCTTGGCAACATCTAGAAGAAAATAAAGGAATATTTACCCAAAAGAAGATGAGAAAAATAATTTGGATCCAAATGACTCTCTAAATTTAGTTATTATAAAGAAGAAAAGCATGGGATATGAACAGATAATTGGATGTACACAAGATGACAAAAGCAATACTTTTGTTCACATTGACTAAGCTCCTTTAATCATTTCCTTTATATCCATGAGTACGTCACTAAATCCCTATAACAAGTGTTCTCTATGTCTACCTACATTCTTTTTTTTTGAGCCGGAGTCTCATTCTGTCACCTAGGCTGGAGTGCAGTGGCATGCTCATGACCACTGTAGCCTTGACCTGCTGGGCTCAGGTGATCCTTACGCCTCAACCTTCCAAGTAGCTGGAATTACAGGTGCATGCTACCATGCCCAGATAATTTTTTTTATTTATTGTAGACACGAGGTCTTGCCAAGTTGCCCAGGTTGGTCTCTTGAACTCCTGGGTTCAGGCAATCCACTCGCCTCAGTCTCACAAAGTGCTGGGATTACAGGCTTGAGTCATCACATCTGGTCTTACCTACATTCTTGAGACTCAGAGAACTGCTCAAGCCCACTGCTACCCACCCGTTAGTACCTGCTTGCTTTCCTCAGTCACCAGTTTCATTTTAGAATTTGGTCTTTCCAACTTTTCTTGGCTCTACTATCCAACCTCAGAGCCAGCATTGTCTTAACACCAAAACCTTGCTGGTAGATCTTGCCCAGGAGGAGAGCTCACACCTTTTGTAGTTGCCAAAATCTTACAAATCTTGTCATTTGCAGTAAGGTTGCTGAAACAGTGTTCACTAAAAGGACTATCCTATGTACCCTATCCTCACTTAAATGCTTCAGAAAATACTTCCTTGACAAGACCTCATGTCTACAATAAATGAAAAAATTATCTGAGCATGATAGCATGCACCTGTAATTCCAGCTAATTAGAAGGTTATAGCCTAGACACATTTAGGTTAGCAGAGAATGAGTGTTGGTAGGTTAACTATATTCTTTGACATTCACATGGCAAGTTTCAGTCATGTGAGACATTTTGGTAGGTTCAAGACCTGTCTCCACAAAAGAAGGAGACTATTGCCATCGTTTGATGTGTCTTTGTTCAACCTGTTGCTTGCTGCTTTATTGCTGTGTAGGAGCAAAAGAATCCCCTCTCACCTCCTAATGTTTGATATTTCAGTCTAAGAAACATATCGACAGTAGATTGATTAATAGGAGAAAAGTATACACACTGATTTATGTGAACAGGGGATCATAGGAAGGTGAGTGCCCAATAACTCAATAAGGTCTAGAAGCATATATGCCCTTCATCATGGGGGAGTGGAAATGAGGGCTATTTCAGAGGTGTGATAGATAATTTTTAGGAGAGACAAATGGGCCCATAGATCAGATGATGCTTGTCCATGCTATGAGCCTAGTCTTCCTCATTAATGAAATTTTAGTAAGACTACTGAAGGCTATTGTGTTCCTGTTTGGTGAATTTTGTCTTTGAGTAGATAAGAAAGTCTCGGAGAAAAGACTTTCCCTGTGTTGTGGGAGTGGTGAGACATGGGGACAGGAAAAGGCCAAAGAGAGATCTCAGTTCTGACACTGCTTCTTTAGTTCAAAGTACTCAACATCTCAACATGTCAAAGCACCACCCTTTGGGGTGTTGCTTTCTGAACGCTGACACTTAACCAAACAGAATGATTTGATTCTGAATTTTGTTCCTTACTTCTTGGTTGATATTGGCATTATTTGGTAAAGTACTGCCAAAGTAACAGGTTTAGCTCAGTATTCCGAAGGGGAAACTTTTGTTTCATAAAGGTTTCTCTGATTGCAGACTAACTTCTTTAAGCTAATCACCAGTTCATAACCATGCTGGGTCTGAAACTTATCTATAATTTCTAACATAACTTGTTGACTCCATCTATAGAGAATCCAGGAATAAGTCTGTGTCATTTGCAGAATATCATCCTGGAAGACTTTCCTGGAGGGAAAGCCTTCAGGTCCCTTGTTGCATCCTAGAGCCAGGCTTTGCAAGATAGATTTAATAAGACTGAATCCAATCCATAGCCCGGAAGTAATTTTTGGTAACAGAGAACGAATTAAATAGAACATCAATTTTGACACAATTGGCACGTAACGGGAGGGACAGGCTTAGGATCTAAGTCAATCACTTTGGGTAGCCAAATTTCCTTAAAAGTTGCCAGAGACCAACCTACTAATGTTATTAACTGCTTTTGGAAATTGAACTATACACATGTGGCCACAGAATATGCCAATCAACATGTAGTTTGGACTTTACCAGGGGTGGAAGTTCTGTGGCAGGGAATAATCATTATTGCCCAGAGGAAAAAGGGCACAAAAAAGATTTAGTCTTGACCTCAAAGAATTCAGCATATTCTTGGGGAGAACAAGCATAAAACTAATAGCACTCTAGAAATTATAAAAGTGGTCAAAGAATATATGATACACATCAAGGAAAGCACAGAGACAACATGCCACACGGATTCTGGAAAGTGAGAGGGTAGTTGAGAGAGGTCAAGGAAGTTCTCACAGAACAGTTGACATTTGGATTTGGTCCTGAATGTAGAAGGAATTTGGTGGGCACATAGAATATAGATGGCCTTGCTGGTGAAAGAAGAGGACTGTTTAAAAGATAGTGATAGGATAGAAAAATGGTCAGAAAACTATGGATTAAGCCACAGGACTTACTAATCCTAGAACAGATCCATGGCTAATCTTCAGGCTAATCACTAGTTCATAATGGTGCTGAGTCTGAAACTTATCTATAATTTCTTTTTTTCAAAATAAAATACCAGTTTACTGTTGGACAACATTGTTTTAGACATACATCAAACAGGCCAAAAAATAAAATAAAATAAATAGCAACTTCATAGGAAAAAAAAAAGAAACTTTATCTTTGGCCTTTTAACCATCTCATGCAAACCAACTACTTATAGTACAGCCAAGTGCACACACAAAAAAAGTTACTGGAATGTTTGGAATAAGATTTTTTGTTGTTGTTGTTTGGGGTTTTTTTTACAAGGTTTTTTTTTTTTCCTTTGAGATTATAATGAACATGGTCATACCACAAATAAAGTCAGAAGTAGGACAGAGAATTCTTTGGGGTCTGGTTTGGTCATCCAAGATATTTAAAAATGGCTGACCCCAACAACAGGTCCAAAAATATAAAATGCAAATAAAAAATACAAACAAGTTTCCTTTTTAAAAGTACTTTTAAGAAAAAAAAAAGCAGGGCCTTGGAAGTTTTGGGTTCCCCCCCACCGCCCCGTTGCAAATTCTCATGGTTTTGGTGGGGTGGTAGAGAGCCCATGTCATCTGTGACTGGTGCTGTCCGTGGTGGGTGGGCCTGTCTACTCGAAGGTGACCACATTTAGATTCTGAAACAGGAAGTGAAGGGTGACTAGGTCATGGCAGCCTTTTTTGTTTGTTTGTTTAACTTTTCCTTTTTTGGTGTCTAGTCATCCTTATCAGTCTTTTACTTCTCAGTATCAACATCGTCAGCCTCATCATTTTCAGTTGCCTGCTTGCCTCTAGCAGCCTCAGCTTCCTCATTTTATTTCCATCCTCCTGTTCACCATCACCTTCTTCCTCCTCCTCCTCATCTTCTTCTCCAATTATTTATTTTTTTAGAGTTGGGTTCTCACTACCTTGTCCAGCCTTATTCCAGCAGCTCTCCTGGTTCAGTTGGCTCTGCCAACTGGCAAGCCACCCTCTAGGGTGCATGGCTCTTTGGCTCCGACGATCTTCTGCAGCTCTTCAGGTCAGTGTTCTTGTCTTGTGCCCAGGTAGAATGAGGGACATGGAGAGCCAGAAAGTGAGAAAGCAGGATTTATTGAGAGGACAGAAAAGCTCCCACAGTGGGAGAGGTCCCAAAGGAGTTGCCTTATCTATAATTTCTAACATGATTTATTGACTGCATCTTTAGAGGGTCCAGGAATAAGTTTATGTCATTTGTAGAATGTCATCCAGAATACTTTCCTGGAGGAGTTCAATACCAGCTTTCATGTCCCTTGTTGCATCCTAGAGCCAGGCAACTTCCATGGGATATCAAGTGGCAGAAATGCCCTAGTTTTTGGTTGCCGCCTAGCCTTAAACTCTATGTGAATTAGACTCAGTGAATCTTTTACTTGAACAACTCTGACTGTTGTTTATTCTAGGTCCTTTCCAAGTGTCAAGATATTAATGTTATTTCTCTGCAAGTTTTGAGTGTCCCTGGATTTAGGAGCAGACTCATGGCTGGATTGAGTGACTGTCTTTGGCACAGGTGTATGACCTCTTGAGGTGGTCATGTCCAAACCTCTATCGTAAGATAATGATCCTGCTGTCTTTAAAATCAAGTGGTGGCAAGCATGACAAACTATTCCATAGTGAAAGGAGGAACATTGATATGTTATAATGAGTTAAACATTTTAACTGACTCCAGTTACCTTCACTTAGATTTCCTAACCGGGAGGCCACAGCTATGGGTGAACCACTACAAGTATGAAGAGCTAAAGGAAAATTCTGCACCTCTTAAAGCAGTGGTCCCCAGCCTTTTTGGCATCAGGGATCGGCTTTATGGAAGACAATTTTTCCTTGGACCAGAGTCAAGGGAGGGGGATTTGAGATGATTCAAGTGCTTTATATTTATTGTGCACTTTATTCCTATTATTATCAATTGTAATATCTAATGAAATAATTATACAACTCACCATAATGCAGAATCAGTGGGAGCCCTGAGTAAAATTTTCCTGCAACTAGACAGTCCCATCTGGGGCTGATGGGAAACAGTGACACCCAAAGTGTGTTGCTTGTATTCATTTACTCTGTAATCTTGTTTTGGTTGCTGTCACTGCAGAAACCCTGCTTCACAAAGACAGGATGTTGGAAATGGAAGCAGGCTTTTCAGTGCTGGTCTGACAGGAGGTGGAGCTCAGGCAGTAATGCAAACAATGGGGAGCGACTTGTAAATATAGATGGAGCTTTGCTTGTTCACCTGCTGCTCATCTCCCACCGTGTGATCTGGTTCCTAGCAGGCCACAGACCAGTACTGGGAGGTTGGAGACCCCTGTCTTAGAAGTTTTAGTTTCTTAAGAACTCTCCAATTCTTCCTCCTTGGTGAGGGACATACCCTCTTTTTTGTTCTCTGATCTTAGGTCATGATGGTGTCACACATGCTCTGTCATCACATGAGATTCTCTCATGTGTACTTGAGGGATAATAACATGCTATTTGCCGCTCTTAGGGTGAGAGAGGCCCTTTGTCACCTTTGTCTTTCTATAGGCTAGACACTCATCTTTAGTTGGTTGCTGATTATTCTTCCAGGAAGTCCTGGATGTCTTACTGAGTTGGTTTATTTTTCAGATCACTATGAGGTCCGCTGCATCACATTTGCACAGCACCCACAGACACAGTTATTCAGACACGAGAATATTGCACATCATGCCTTTAATGCACAGAGTCCATTATTTGTCGGTGTTGTACTTAAGTGTGACATCTGATTGCTCTATGACAGTGGCATTTCCTCAATACCGCATAGTGTAGCTATTGCAATAGAGTTTTGGGAATTAATGAATATGTCATAAGCTGGCGAGGCTTTCTCATTCTTGTTTGGCACTGACCCTTTACAGACTTCTCTGAGAATAATCGGCCTAAAGTCCACTTTATGACATCTTGACAGATTCTTCCACTACACTGTAGATTTTAACAAAAAGAATTCAGTTTGATGTCCAGGTGGGATGAAAATGTAATGTAACCCTGATGATTGTACAACTTTTGATGAAATGTGCATTAATGCACATATATAATCAGTTATATACATATCCCTCTATTTAGAAAGGAAGCAGCAATTTCTTCATAACCAACTGATTCACAACTTGCTAATTCTTCTAGTAAAAGTTTTTCCCTAGGTTTTTAGTTCTTGCTTATAACCATAGCATTTAAAGTAAATGGACTTTTAAAATGGAAAGAAATTTTTCACTTCACTTTTCAATTTATTCTAACTGGGCTTAATTTACTTATGCCTTCTCTTTATTTTTAAATAACAAAACTGGAAGATTTATTCAAGCCACTAAGACATCATTGAGCGAACTGCTGTTTAATTATTCTAATAGGCTTATTCTAATCATGGAGCACCAGAAACTCTAGACCAAATCAGTAAGTCACCAAAAGGGATTAAGACATTGTAAAGGGTAGATGAGATATATAAGCTGTAGTTCCCATCCTTGAGTTGCTACCTGGTTCATGGTGAACCAGTAAGACAAGCACTTCCCTGGTCTATTTTCTAGCATTGATATCAGCTTGTGAAGTATCATCAGTTTATATTCCTACAGTCAGGCAGAAGAGGTAGGTCCAGACTAGGGCAGCCTTCAAAAAATGGGTTTGACCATGTGTAATGTAAAGAACACATGTTAATATTGAATCAAGTCCTTTGCTCACCTAGAATCTTCAGTTGTTTATCTGAATGAATAGGGATTTTCAAGGTTGTTTAGGGATGCGGGTGATGAGGAATGGGCATACCCTTGATTGCTTTTCTTACTTAGAGAACTCCTACTCATTCTCTGACCAAATGAACCCCAGGAAAAGTAGCTTGACTCCTCAAAGAGAGTTGGATTTATTTATTTTTCCCTTCTCCAGTGCCTGGCACACAGTTCCAGTATAATATTGACTCTATTACAACTATTTGCTTGCTTCTTGGTTTTCCCCTTACACCGAATCCTGGTAAGACAGGGTCTGTTTCAAATTACCAGTCCATAACACAGTGCCTGGCACTTGGTTATTAGTTAAATGGATGGCTGAATGACTGAAAGGAACATGAGACTAAAGATGTGTTTATAAGGATCCTCAGGGAACCAGAATAAAATTCCTTTGGTAGCCGGGCTCGGTGGCTCAACCTGTAATCCCGCGCCTTTG
Source organism: Carlito syrichta (assembly GCF_000164805.1). Lineage (NCBI taxonomy): Eukaryota > Metazoa > Chordata > Mammalia > Primates > Tarsiidae > Carlito > Carlito syrichta. Next base: position 171,950 of record NW_007245792.1, on the reverse strand, counting down.
GGAGGCTGAGGTGAGTGGATTGCCTGAGCCTGCGGGTTC
>NW_007245792.1:159736-171879 GCF_000164805.1 Carlito syrichta | reverse complement strand
GAAGGATCGCCGGAGCCCAGCAGGCGAGGCTGCGGTGGCCGGGAGCGGCCACTGCACTCTAGTCTGAGTGACCGAGTGAGACTCCAACTCAAAAAAAAAAAAAAAATTCCCTTGTTAAATGATCAAGTTAAACCACAGCCAGATCACCTTGGAGAACTTTTGGCTCCAGAACCAAAGGTTATTAGAAAAATGTATCAAGTCCAGATTGGCCACCGGAGGCAGCCAAGGAGGTCTTAGTGGCTCCATGGGCAAAGACTGTGCCATACTACATTCTACAATAGTAATTGAGATATCTTTCCCTACAACAGTCACTGCTGTTAGTGAGGTGGACCCTAGACCCTCTCCCCACTAGGGACTCTCTCTCGTGTATCAAATGTGTTTTCTGATACGCAGATGTCCTTTGGGACAATTACCCCCAAACATTCATTGAGCATTTACTTTTTTTCATTACTGTTCATGGAAATATAAGAGACACAGGGGCCAGGCTCGGTGGCTCAGCCTGTAATCCCAGCACTTTGGGAGACCGAGTTGAGTGGATTGCCTGAGTCCGCGGGTTCGAGACCTGCTTGGGCAACTTGGTGAGACCTCATCTCTACAATAAATCAAAAATTAGCCAGGTGTGGTAGCGCGCACCTGTAGCTTCAGCTACTTGGAAGGCTGAGGCAGAAGGATCGCCGGAGCCCAGCAGGTCGAGGCTGCAGTGGCCGGGAGCAGCCGCTGCACTCCAGTCAGGGTGACAGAGTGAGGCTCCAAATCAAAAAAAAAAAAAAAGACAGAGGCCCACTGTCACCGAGCCATCGAAATGGGCCTACATCAGTGAGATCTAAAAGCACCCATCTTCCAGAGTTTTTCAAGAATTTACTAATAGCGTTAGTAGTAGGGGGGAAAAAGGAAAAGACCAAGATTCATAGTATACCGTAAATAATTTGCCCCATAGTATGTTGAACTGTTTCTTTCTGATATAATCTGACTGAGTTTTAAGTTATTCTTAATCCTTTAACCAACTCTTGAGACTGTGACACTGACAATGTTGAATCAGCACTGCTTCTAGTTAGATGGCTCAGTGGTCAGCAAAGACCTAACTTAGTAATATGCCTTCCCCAAAATTCAGAGGAAAAATGGTAACTGTACGTAAGAATCAGGTTTTAAACTTCTTTCCATGTAGATACACTTCTCTCCTATGCACTTCTTAAGAAGTTGTATTAAATAAATGCAGAGGAAATTATTTATGTTTTAGTAAATTTGTGTGATAAAATTAAAAAATGCCAGCCAGCAGAGATGCCAGATAAAGGCAATTTACTAGACAGCTGAGATCATATTGACTTAAGTGAAGGGAGGATTACAATAAATTAATAGGTTCAAAGATCTACCACAGTAGAGTGGGTCTAGTCTGGAGTCTTGGTATTAAATGAGGAATTGAATCTCAGTGTTAGCCTTATTAGAAAAGCACCCTGGATTTTCCTCATAAGAGTGAAAGAGACATCCTTAACTTTTTTGTTTGTGTGAAAAGTAACATTCATTTTTATGTCCATTTAGGTATTTTACAATGGTACTTGTCTATTCAAGCCTTTTTTTCTGTTTATGCTGAAATGGGCATCTGCTCAGCTCACCCAATTCAAAATAAAAATTTGCATAATCTGTATTTGCATAGCAGCAAGTGGGTGGAGTTTAGGCAAGTGCACAGATGAACATAAAAATCAAATATGGGCAGGAGGAAACTCAATTTCATTATAAAAAACCATGTTTGTTTAAACATAAAAAAGCTGTGTAAACAATCCAAATGTGTTTACCATAGTTTAGCCTACAAGCCTCCCATTTTGTTCTCATCCTTTCAGCAGGTCTGTTGAATGAATGCAAATAAACTTGTGCTGCTCACAAGAGATTTCAATTAAAAAGTCACTCTCAGAAAAGTATAAGAAATCAGGATGGAAAGCCCATGAATGGAACAATATGCACTGCCTGGAAGAAAAAAGTTAAAGACAACTATTGTTAGAAGATGTAGTTAGAAATTTTTTTTTTTGAAAATTATTAAAGCAGTCAAATGAATTTTTAAAAATTAAGGGAAAACAGAAAAAAACTTTGCATACAGCAAATATTTCAAGAATTTAGAGGTTGAAGCAAGTAAGACTAGGAGTGAAAAGAATATGAATGGAACATAAGGTTAGCAAGAATAATTTAGGAAGGTAACATTCCTATAACAAAGAAAGAGAAAGATCACGAAAGGAATTTTAACTTAAAAAAAGTTTTGGTACAAATAGAGTATTAATCTTGTTTGGGCCTAAATATACAAATACTAGGCCCTAAAGAGTAAAATTCTAACACTAGATGTACAGTTAATATTTTGTGGACCCGAATCTTACCAAGTGTACTGTCATCTGTGGTCAGCAAACGAGACCATAATGTTAGGTCTATCATAACACAAACTGTGTATTAATGGAGCCATTAATCACCATCAAAACTGTATTAGGAGTGAAGATAGCCAAAGAGAGCTTAACTGACAGCAAGTGGCCATAAACCTGTCCAAAAACTAATTTGATTACCATCATACCAGCATCTGTGCCACTTATGAGGGTTCATTTTTTGATGAAATTAAGTAGACAAGTCATCCATGCGTATAATAGACATCTAAATCATGGTCAACATGTTGCTGGCAACAGAAGTAGTTAAAGAAAGTGTGGGATTGTTTTGGTGCTTGGATAGAGAACCAACTCAATGGAAAGCATCTTTTGCACAACAGTTGGGTACAAAATGCCATCAAAGAAGCTTTGGATGAAGCCAAACGCCAAGTGAGAAATACATGGATTCAAAGTCAGCTGGTGAGATTCAGGGAATGTTGGTTGTTTACAAGAAAGAATGTTTTGCCAGAATAAACTCTCACTCTTTATGGGTCATAAATGTTCCCAACAAACAATCTGTTTTATTTGGAGACAGTTGGATCTGTTAGATTTTAGTCCTGACAGATGAAATTGTGGGATATCATAGTTAATGACAGTCTAGAAAGTGAGCCTAGAATGTGTATCTTAAACAAGGGAAGGAATGAATTTGTTTACTATGTTTGTAATTTTGAAAGAATCTCTAGTGTTCCTTGTATAATTTGTGCTTATATAATTTTATCTTAGAACAAATGTAGCTTTATATTCTGCATATTTTTAAATAGTCTATTACTTTAGTGAAAGGATATCCCTTTCCAAAGACTCAAAATTAGCCAGGCACAGTGGCTCACTTTGGGAGGCGGAGGCGGGAGGATTGACTGAGCTCAGGGATTTGAGACCAGCCTGGGCAACACAGCAAGATCTCGTCTCTACAATAAATCAAAAAATTAGCTGGGCGAGGTGGCACACGCCTGTGGTTCCAGCTACTTGGAAGACTGAGGTGGAAGGTTCGCCTGAACCCAGCAGGTGGAGGCTGCAGTGGCCGTGAGTATGCCACTGCACTCCAGTCTGGGCAACAGAGTAAGACTCCAACTCAAACAAACAAACAACGAAGACTCGAAACTAATCGACTTTTTAGAGGATTCATACTACCTACTGAGCTGGTGCTAAAAAACACATTTCAGCATTTAATTTACAGAGAAAATAATTTATTTTAAACTATTTTTTTTTTTTTGAGTTGGAGTCTCACTCTGTCGCTCAGACTGGAGTGCAGTGGCCGCTTCTGGCCACCGCAGCCTCGACCTGCTGGGCTCCAGCGATCCTTCCGCCTCAGCCTTCCGAGTAGCTGGAACTACAGGTGTGTGCTACCATGCTCGGCTAATTTTTGATTTATTATAGAGATGAGGTCTCGCCTGCCCAGGCAGGTCTCGAACCCGCGGGCTCAGGCAATCCACTCACCTCAGCCTCCCAAAGGCGCGGGATTACAGGCTGAGCCACCGAGCCCGGCTTAAACTATTTTTAATGCATAGAAATACCTGGTACATTTGAAGAACAGTGTATTTTAGGCAGTTGAAATAAAAAATAGTCGCATAGGTTTACGAACTACATCAAAGTTGACATCAAAGTAGACCACGGTACTACAAATCTAACTCCTGCTTGTGCAATGATCTCATTTTTGAGACAAAGCCATAGCTCTGTGTACACATCCATTTGCTTCTATTGATACATATGTGTAAAAGCTTTGAAGAGAATAAACGAACTTGAGGAACAGAAAATTTTTCTTTTAATACCAAGACCGAGAGCACTTGTCCCATGAACATGTCAGGAAAAAAATAGCAAGAGACTCCTGAAACATTACGCTGCTAATACCCACCACCTTGGCACTGCTGAGAGAAAGCCTGGAGCCACGGGAAGCTCCTGCCATTCACAAGCGGATGCCTTGTAGGCCTCTGCATCTTACCTGAGTTTGCAGATGGGCCATTTCCCAGGTGGGCCTGGCCAAGCACTCCTCATTAATCATGGCTTAAACCTCTCTCAGTGGGGAGACCTCAGGTTAGACATCATTTGGAAACAAATCGGGTGAAAAATAGCTCTGACAATAAGGAGCCCACACGGAATTCCCCTGTGAGAGCTTCAGCAGTGTGAAAACAGGCTCTTCCAAGACACTAAATGATCTGTCAGTTAGTGAATGACATTATAATCCAGTTTTGTGTCATAAGCAGCTTTAAGCAGTGGCTGCCAGCTCCCGCCTTTGCTGCTGCTGTGTTTCCAACTCTCTTGGCTCACTTAATTGACAAAGAGGGTTTGGACTTCGAGCTGAAAAGATGTGCATGTGCGTGCGTGTGTGTGTATTACATATAGCAACAACACACATGCATAGGTGCACAATAGCAAACTAAGTACTTGGCCATATGCCGCCTCACTAAAAATGATACTTGCTCAAATATGCTAGTGGAACAGAAAAATCGCAAGGGTATAAGCCCTAACAAGAATGATCCCGTATGATATTAAACACACACACACACACACACACACACACACACACACACAACGAAACAAAGCAAAAACCTGGAATCATGACAATGTGATTTATCCTCTGGGTGAGAAAAACTCAGCCACTTTTTTTCAATTGTGTTCCAAGTTTAAGAGCCTTGAAATAAATTTACACTTCCTGGGCTTCTTTTCTTAAAAGTAACTGTGTGTTTGCTTTAAAGTGACAGATGGCTTTTCTGCCACATTTTAGCTGTTATTTATACTAACAGATTGCATCTGAATTGACCATAAACCAATGTATTTTGTTTTCCATCTATTATAATTCTCAGCCTAGGTTGATGTAGTGAGAGAAAAATAGAAGACAAATAAATGCCCACCAATGTTCTATCAGTGCCCGGATTCTACTTGTAATACTTTCCAAGGCACAAACCTGGGTCACTCTTGTGTTCCAAGTAAGCCCAGTAAGATGGTACTTCTTCTGGAAAGTTGCAAGGGCACATGGCCTCAGAAAGGTCATGAGAACTTTGAGTACATGCTTGTTATAATCCAGAAACTCTCTGGCAATCCTTAATACACCTATGTCCCTTAGTTATGCAAAGCCAGCCTACTTCTCTGACCCACAAAAGATTTTAACTAGTTAAGACAGTTTTCTACCTTCTACTCTGCATTCTCAGACAGGCTTCTATGAGTTTAACTCTTAAGGGGACATAGGACCTGGGGATTAGTTCGATGGTCCTCCATTTTCTTATCGCTTCGACCTTCAGAAAAAGTGCATGTAGGATGATTCCTGACTTATCCCTCTGAGAGGGACCTAGCATAGCACATTTTAGTAACCTGGCACTTAGGAATTATGGCAATCAGTCGGGTGTGGTGGCTCATGCCTGTAATCCCAGCACTTTGGGAAGCTGAGACTAGAGGATTGCCTGAGCCCACAAGTTCGAGACCAGCCTGGACAACATGATGAGATCTCGTCTCTACAATAAATAAAAAAATTACCTGGGCATAGGCTGAAGCAGAAGGATCACCTGCGCCCAGCAGGTCGAGGCTGTGGTGACTTGAACATGCTACTGCACTCTAGCCTGGGTGACAGTGAGACTCTGACTAAAAAAAAAAAAGAAGTTATGACAATCTTTACGTCTATTTGATTTGAGTGTCAGAACATACATCGACAATGCCAATCATTGAGTGAGGATTCAGTGTGGTTTGAGAAGCATAGACCAGAGGAACAGAGGTGGGCAAGCTGCAGGCTCAGGCGTGCTGCCAGTTAGTGGCATAAGACAGATACAAGTGAGACATTAGTAGGATCTCCTCCTTGAAAATCATACAAATAATTTATCTCTAAAATTCACCTAATGATTGCACTTGCCACTATGGACTTAGGTTTCTTCTCTCACGTACCTTTTTTCATTCACATTCCTTGTGGTAGTGCTACTCCTGGCTACGTTTCTTCCATGCCTGCTAAGTTCAAGTCGCATAGCGCCAACCACCTATTGGATAACTCTTGTCATATAAGAATTTTATTTTATTTTTGAGTCAGGGTCTCACTGTCGCCCAGGCTGGAATTCAGTGGCACACTCATGGCCACCGCAGCCTTGACCTGCTGGGCTCAGGTGATCCTTCCACCTCAGGCTTCCCAGTAGTTGGAACCACAGGCATGCACCACCACGCCCAGCTAATTTTTTGTTTTATTATAGAGACGAGGTCTCACCAAGTTGCTCGGGCTCGTATTGAACCCCTGGGTTCAGGCAATTATCTCATCTCTACCTCCTGAAGTTCTAGGATTACAGGTGTGAGCCATGGCGCCTGGCCATATAAGAGTTTTTAAGTTGAATATGTCCAGCATTACATTCCTTACTTTTTTTATAGTAAACAACAACATCATACACCTTAATTGTTCTATGTCACTAGGAGTCAGCCTCCAATCTTCTTATTCCTTAACCCTTCATGTAAATCTACTGGCAGCCTTGTCTGTTACCTTTCCCAAATGCCCTGGAAACTCTACTCCCTTTTGCAGTAGGTGGAAAAGAGAATGTCTTTGTGGACAATGATAACACCAGGACTTGATTGCCCCCTACCAGTTTTCACACGCTATAAGCCCCTTGAAATGTATACACAACCCAGGGAAAAAAGGAAAGTTTAAAACCTCGGTTGACTGAGAAAATTTTCTGCCACTCAGCAGAAATGTAAGCTCATAATAAAAATTAAATTGAACTATAAGAAATACACATATATCCTTACATACCTAAATTTGTGGATTGAGGTTTGTATTTACTACAAGAGCAACTCTGCATTGTGAGATGGGAGGAATGTTTCCATTCCATGCTAAGCTATGGGGTCTGGGGAAATCAAGGAAGAAAATGAGAAAAGAACCAACACTTATGAACAGCTGCTATGTGTTAGGCACTGTATTAGATTTTATAGCCCTTTTCTTATTTAAATTTTACAATATCGCCATGAAATCAGTGTTATTTATTCTTGTTTTACCAATGAGGAAACTGAGGAAGCTTAAGCAACATGCCCTTGGTTCTATTCATTCATTCTTTTATTTATTCACAAGTATTGATCAAGCACCCATTCCTTACTTTACCTATGTGATTGGGGCAGGACTCACTGAGGAGATATCAGAATGGTGAGGAAGAGGCAACTGGGTGACAGTCTTAGGGAATAGTGTCCCAAGAAGAGGGCAGATGCAAAGGCCCTGAGGTAGAAACAAGTGTATCATGTTTAGGGTCCGAAAGAAAGCCAGTGTGAGTGAAGAGCTATGGGTAATAATGTGATGCAAGATAAGGTCAGAAGTCAATAACATAATACTCTTACCTTCTATGTCAGAACCTGCAGACATAGGTCATATTTTAATGGCATTGAGTAATAACCAGAACTCATATTTGATGAGTTTTCTCTTAATGGAAGTTATTTTTCCCTCCATTATTTACTTTCACAAGTAATAGCAGGATGGATTCTCTTATTTCAGTTGCCTTATAAAGTCAGGGAACTAAGAGAAGATTAAACTTAAGCAAGGCATTTTTGTGATAGTTAGATTTAGTGATAGACTTGGAGGAAAATAAGGTTATAAACACTAGTTGCAATCAGAATTTGGAAAGCTAATTGCTGTTGTCTCTTCCTGTCTGCAGCAGCGTAGAGAGTTGGTTCAGAGAGTTGGTTCTCTCCATTCAGCTTGCTTCTTCTGGAGAGCACATCTTCTTTCTACTGCTGATTTTCTCCAAAGACAAGAAGAAGCCACAATGTTGCATAAACAAGAGCCCATAAAATTATATGAATCTGGCCGGGCATCAAGGATGAAATGGAACCAGATTTGAAATTAAGTGACTTGTGGTTCATTGCATGGTTCCTAATGAAACCTCCAAGGGAACAATACTGAATATATAGAGATTTCCTTCCATTTTTTTCATCATCTGAAGAAACAAGCATTCAGGAGAAGAGAAAATGATTCTAACTTTAACATATTTTAAAAATTTAAACAGAACTCGATACTACTACTTGGACTCCTAGACTTCTAACATCTTTTCTTTTTTTTTTTTTTTTTTTGAGTTGGAGTCTCACTCTGTCACCCAGACTGGAGTGCAGTGGCCGCTCCCAGTCACCGCAGCCTTGACCTGCTGGACTCTGGCGATCCTTCCACCTCAGCCTTCCAAGTAGCCGGAATTACAGGCGTGCGCTACCACGCCCGGCTAATTTTTTTATTTATTGTAGAGATGAGGTCTTGCCAAGTTGCCCAGGCGGGTCACGAACCCCCGGGTTCAGGCAATTCACTCACCTTGGCCTCCCAAAGCATGGGATTACAGGCTGAGCCACTGATTCCGGCCCTAACATCTTTTCTTAATTTAAAACTATAAACTTGCCTATGAAATTTTTATATGGAATTATAGATTGACAGGATTCTGAGCTCTGAATGAAATCTAAATCTAAAAATCTACACGTCAACCAAAAACTGATGAAAAAAAAATTCCATTGACTGTATCATATGTCACTAATGGGCGGAAATTCATCATGCCATGATGCTGGGGTAACTTGTCATCCCACATCATGATGTAGGTGAGTGCTTTGATGGGGTGGTGAAGAAAAAACATAACACAAGAAATGTCACCTCCACGAAGACTGGAGCAGTAGATACCCTTTGACTGGACCTGGGTTTTTAAATTAAAATTTTTAAAGTTATTGAGATGATGACTGCAGCTTTATGCTCACCGGGGGCTGGGCTTCTCCATTAACCCCTGAATTCTGAACCTGTCCTGAATTCCAGAGGTAAAGGACGATATACAATCAACTCTTTAAGAAATAGAATGGAAGAGGAGCTACAAAGACTTGCAGACTATCTGCTGGGAAATCCCAGGGAAGGCATTCTTGCTGCTAGGAGGAAGTAGCAGGTGCTGTGGCCAGTGAAAAAGGAAGTCAAACCAGAGCCTCAGTAAGATGACGTCAAGCCAAACACAGGTGGTTTAAGTCATTTTGAGAATATACATAAACTCAGCATTTGCTGTGACTTCTAGCAACACCAGAAAGAAGCAGTCTCCATCCTCAAGAAACTTTTATAGTCAAGAACAGACAAGGAAGATTGGCCAGACCAGACAGTATCTCAGTGTGACAGCAGGGATCAGGGAGATTTAGTGGACTCCCACTGGCTGGCATTTGTTCCTCAACCTCAGTTCTAAAGAGTTGTTGATTGTTTCTGACAGTTTCTCTACTGGTTGTAATTTATTTTATTGTATTTATTTTAAGATTGAATTTGAGGATTTAATAACAACGGGGGAACAAAAATGTTTTTAAAAAAGATCAGTGGGGAGGGATCATGAACACCTTTGTTTCAACAACTCCAACCCCTTCCTACATTATCTTCAGTTAGGCTGGCTGCATCAGTGTGCGGATACTTTCTTCTACCTCTGAGAGCTTCTTCATAACTTGGTTGACCTTGACCTCATCAAATCCCAAACACAGATATTCAGATTCCTCTACCCTCATTCCTTCCTTGAGTGTCAGATCCAGGAGGCAGGGAAGCTGTCTGGTTTGCTGATGTTGCCAGTGCGAGGTAACAGGACCTTCAGAATCCCAGTCATCTTCGCCAGAAAGGGGCGGAACTCCTCAGGTGGCAGCTCCAGATAGAGTTGGCTCCGTAGCAGCTCCTCTGTGATGCCCGGGTGCCCGAAGAAAGTATCCTGGGCCAAACCGCTTAGCAGCCCGCTCAGGGGCTTGCAGCCCTCAAGCTCACCCACCATGGTCTGCCGGTTGTAGTTTATAAAAGTAGCAATGCTGATGAGACTGATATACAATTGGGGCATATGTTACCACCAAGCCACCTTGATTATGTCCTCATGGATTGAACAGCTCAATTATTTATAGACATGATTAACCATCAGAGATGGTGTTGGGCAGCTTGTTCCAGTCAATAGAAGTATTTATTTGAGCATAAATGTATAAGGGCATGCTAATGTATTTTAAAAGGTAACACAATCTAAAATAAAACGTATAATATGTAGAAATGCCTAGGTTCATTTTTCTTAATTAAAAAATCCCTTCTTGAGTAGAATATATAACAAAAATTACCTTTTGTTTTACACTTTGTTTTATAGTCAGGACTTGTCTTTGACCTCAGAACTCCAGTTAACTCAGCCCTGAATGGCTTTGAAATGGACTTTTCGCTGGATTTTTTTGTCTCGTTGATCAAAAGTGGTCAGCGTTTCTCCTATGTCACTCTGTCCCCCAACTCCAGCGACCTCTTAAAAAGCATCAGGTGGAAGTTAAGCAGGTCTGGTCTGTTCATGATCTTTACAAGTATCATGTTGTCTTTTTCTAGCTCATGGTCTTTACAAGTATCTTGTAAATGGATCTGTGTCCCTTATATCTGGGACTGATTTCCTTGGATTTATGCTCAGCAGTTATTCCCCTACTGGTCCAATAGAGATCCATGGGAAGAGAAATGAAGAATCCTGGGGAATCTTTGACTTCTTTGACCCTGGAACTGGGAGCTGGAAGAGCTACCTTAGAATGACAAGGAGCGGGAAAATCTCCAATGGCATGTAAGAACTATGGTCTTATCTAGAAGCAATCCTGAGAATCAAAAACAACACCCAAATCTGTCTTCACTTGAAAATGGCAAGCCCAAGGAGGAAAGTCAGGAGCTGAGAATACACCAGAATTGAAGGGAAAAGAAAAAACAATAGTGAAATCCAACTGCTGTGACACAAGCTGTCCATCACATGGTGTGAGGCCGAACGCGTGCTTCTTACATAGTTATGTCCTTATTAGGAAATTCAAGTTGCACCTAGAATTTAAATGTCTAAAATATTCTAAATATGTTTAGAATACAGCATGTTCTTTAAAAAAAGAAGTAAATGAGTTTATTACCCTTTTTAACAAAATAAAACTAAACGAAATATAACAATATACAGGCTAAACCAGACAAGACTGTGGACTGAATTTGACTCATGAACTGAGAGCTCTGTATTACACAAATCCCTAAACTTAAGTCATTGAAGTCAGAATCATTGCTTCATTCATTCAGGAAATTATTGAATGTCTTCTAAGCTCCGATCTACATAGAACATAACAGCTTTAAGCAGAAACACTGTGTCATTTTGGCCTCTAAAAAAAATCTTCAAAAATAACCTAAAAACTATTATAACAATTATTTAAGTCTCTAGTCTGTACATTTATTTGTATGCCAACCTTTCCTTTAAAGAGACAAAATACTAGAAGGACAACAAAGACCCAGTTAATCACAGTCCCTAGGACATGCTGTTCATCTCTAGGAGTTTGTGAGTGCCCTTCCCAATGTCTTTTCATATTTTTAATCTATCTTTCAAGGCATTTTTTCTGTCTTTACTAAGTAATTACACATCCATAAATATAAGCTGTCCTTTTTTAACCTTTATATGAACTGTATTTTTCTTTACCTAGTATTATCCAATTTGCTTTATTCATTCAACATATCCTTGAATGATGCATATAGATTTAGAGCATTCCTTTTTAAGTGCTCTGTATTATCCTCCTATATTAACAAACTACAATTTATTTATTCACTCTTTTGCTGTGGACATTCATGCTACTAGCAATATTTTGTCATTAGGTTAAGATCCTCATTTGGGGTCAAGAAATAAATTCATTTTACAGTGAACACCAAAAGATATACAATGAATTGTTTACACATTAAGTATTAAGAAGAAGTCCCTCTTTTCAAAGAAGGAACTTGTAAAGATTTGGGGATCTGGACATTGAAAAAAATGTTGCTTGATGAAACATTGTCTTTTTTTTTTTTTTTTTTTT
>NW_007245792.1:148081-159637 GCF_000164805.1 Carlito syrichta | reverse complement strand
CTCACCTCAGCCTCCCAAAGGCGCGGGATTACAGGCTGAGCCACCGAGCCTGGCTACATTGTCATTTTTTAATGCCTTTTCACCTTGATCAAATATGCTCAAACTAGGGTCCTTACTCAACATAAACCTTGCAACCTCACAAAATATGCAATCTACAATGCTTACTTGAAAATTGAATAATTGTTAGCCAGGTGTGGTAGCATGCACCTGTAGTTCCGGCTCCCTGGAAGGCTGAGGTGGATCACTGAGCCCAGTGGGTTGATGCTGGGGTGGCTATGAGCGTTCCACTGCACTCCACCCTGGGCGATGGAGTAAGACTCTAACTAAAAAGAAAAAAGAAAACTGAATAATTGAATCAATGAATTGCCTCATTTACAACCGAGTCATTGCCTTGTCATTACTTGTTTTCTTCGTCTCTAAAGTAACTATTGCTCACTAAATGATAGGCCTCTTTATAGCTATTATTGTTCATTTGCTGCTCTGTGCCCAGAAGTGATGGATATTAGATCAACTTATCACTGTATCTTTATTAACTTCTCATTTCCCAGAGGAGTAAACTGAGATTCAGAGAAGTTAAATGACTTCCCAGGGTTACACAGCAGTCATTGAAAGTCAGACACTTTCCTGTCACTATTTTAGGTGTCTTCCAGAAGCCACACTGGTTGCTCCTTTGGTGTAAGAATGATATAATTCTGCGATCACAAGCCACCCACTCGTGAGCATCAGCACTGGATTTCTCTTGACATGGAGAGATAGTGAACCTTTGTCTTACTAGAGGACATAAATATCCATGCTGTTTCTAAAGATCTCTACCTGCATATTCTTCCCATGACATGTTTCTGTTCTTCTAGGAGTTGGAGAAGAAACAAAATGACCAACACATTACAGGGATATAAAGGGATTTCTTCATACTTGCTTCTGGCTAAATAATGCCCAGGCATGCTGAATATTAAAGTCATTCGATTCTCCAAAAGCGAGCACAGTCAAATCCCAGTTTTGTATTTCACAATTCTGGTAGAAGTACTGATTTTACATAACACTTCCCTACATACACACCTAGAGAAGTAGCAAATGATTATCAAAGGTAAAAGAATAAGTTGGCAGAAACAGTAAACATTAAGTGCTGAAATTCTGATCACCGGTGTTAGTATCCTAAAGATGACTATCCCATTCTGAGCACTTACTATGTGCCAGACATGGTGGTAAATACTTCACGTACATTATGTTACTTGATATGTGATTTAGCTTTATGCAGTAAATACTAATATTATGACATGGAAACTGAGGCACAGAGTGACTCTTGTAGGAATTCCTCAAAAATGCATGTTCTATGAGGAGCACATAGCAGAGCAGAAGCAGGATTCAAACCCTAGCAGTCTGTCTAGAATCCTGTTCTTAGCCATTGGATAAAAGTAATGACAGACAGAGATATTCAGACAGGAGCTCCAAGTATTTCTGACAGCACAGATATGCACAGAATTCTGTCACTACTGTGACCATATTCACTTAGTGGTAAATATGGCCATGGGTGACTTATATCTGTCTCCCTTCATGGGAGACAGCCTCATCTTGGGAAATACAACTGTATTGCAAGTCTGTGAAGCTAAGAATATTTTTGACTGGATCTCATGAATTCATTTATTCCACTCCTAGTTCTTATGAAGGCCAACTTAATGCTTCCTCTCTAGAGGATTGGCTAAGGCAGAAGTCCCCAACCCCCAGGTTGTGGACCCATATCGTTAGGAACCAGGCCACACAGCAGGAGGTGAGCAGAGCTTTGCTTCTGTCAGATCAATGGCAGCATTCGATTCTCATAGGAGCACAAACCCTATTGTGAACTGTGCATACTAGGGATCTAGGTTAAACGCTCCTTATGAGAATCTAATGCCTGGTGATTCCCCCTGCCCCACCACCCATCTGTGGAAAAATTGTCTTCCATGAAACTGATCTCTGATCACCAAAAATGTTGGAGATCAAAGCTAACAGAAGAGAAGAGGACTCCCTAGTGTTCTGAACAGTACATCCCCTGGGGAAAGGGACTAAAGGAAAGCCCCACTTCTTAACACCTCATAAAGAAAAATAAAGAAAAACCCTGCAAGATAAAACAACCTCATACAGCAATCCAAATCATCAGTTTGCCAGGACTACGCCATTCTCTGAAAAGTTGTCAGACTCTCAGGAAGGAGAGAGATTCCAAAGAGGCACAGAGCCAAGATAATTAACAGAGCTTGCATGGCAGATTGCCTTTGGATTTCCCGTCATGAACTGAGGGGCTGGGAGAGGAGAATGGATCCAGCAATCATCCCATCTCAATATGTTTGCACCTTGATACCAGTCCCTGGAGGACACAGGGCTGCCGCCAGCCTCACTCATCACATGGAATTAGTGGGTATGTGAGAGCTATGGCGTGGCAGCTCTGCACAGCAGTCACCGAGCAAGAAGATTTATTGCTCTATTTGACAGTCTGTTATTCACTAACTGAGCATGACACATCTGGGATTTAGAATCATCAACTTGACATCTAACAGGAGAACAAACCTTTGGGAGGAGGATGGAGTGGGAGGCAAGAGCAGGGGAAAGTGGCAGTTTTCAGAATAGATGTTTCATTTCCCTGCTGACCCCGATTGTTGGTCCAGGTTGGAGGTCACCACAGCCTGGAAGGGAAGAGACAGAGAGGCACAGAGAGCCTTGGTCTGGAGGGATAAAATAAGGCTGTAGGTTCGCTGCAAGGAAAGGCATTTTGGGTCCTTGTGGATGATACACATCTTTCCTGGTAACATAGGGCAGGCTATAGTTCTTCTTATCCGTAGGAATGCATGTTCCAAGAGGAACACAGAGGAGCTCCCTCCATCTCTCCTTCCGTTTGCTATTGAAGCAGAGCTTCGCAGCTGGAGGAGAATGATCATTAAGGCTTGAAAACATGCTTTCTGCTATCAGGCCCCAGCTGGCAAAATGGTCTCTCACCCTCTTTTCCATGCCCTGGCCCCGTCCCATGAGCTGTGTAGGCTGCGGTTTGTCCCAGGCGCTATCTTCATCCTCTGCATAGCCTTTTTCATTAAACATGGTGAAGACGAAAAATATTTTTTTGCCCAAGATAAAGCTGAGGTTATGTTCACAGAATTATAGTAGGCTACATTTTTGCCATGAAAAAGAGAGTGGGGCTTACTAATGATCAGGAAGATAATTTATTTAATCTTCATGGATCCTCTGGGAGCCATGGCTCAGAAGCCCATGAATAAAAATGGCAAGTTTGCTCAGAGCATTCAAGGCAGTTCAGACAATTTGTTTAGCCTGCTGCTAAGTGCTCCAAGGACTTATCTATCCTGGCTGAAACAGCACACATGCGTGCGCACTCACACACATACACGCACACACGTACACATGCACACACACACGTGCTCATATTCACACACACACACACACACACACACACACACACACACAAAACATCTAATCTCTATGCTTATATTCTAGCAAGTAAATGCAAGATGCAATGGAAGTTGTAATGAGAATTTCTAACTCTTGATTTCCATAGGTTACTCCCTTAGAACATATGTCTTCTTTCTTCATTTGTCTTCTTTTTCTCTCTGTGCGTCTCTCTGCTTCTGTCTCTGTCTCTCCTCTTCTCACCTCTTCCATCTTCTCTATCCTTTCTCTCCCCTGATTTCCCCTTCTGTCTCAGTAAGTCGAGGAGATGAATAAAGCAGTGAAACCACAAGCAAGGACTCTGGTTCACATCTCCTCCTAATTCCTATTGCAAAACTCCATAAAATAAAGACATCTCACCAGCAGTAATGAAGAATTGAAGTGCCAGGGAGAATTCCTCCATTTCACTCTACACATTTTAGAACTTAAATTGTAGTTTAACTTTGATCTTACTGAAAAGGATGTGGTCTTTTAAAAAACAGAGACAACTCTGACCTTCTTGTTGATCCTTTTATTGACTTGATAGAAGTATTGGAAAGATTAAAAGTATATCAATTTGTATGTAAACTCTTAGATGTTATACACTGATGGAGAAAGTTTAAAACAATTTAACCAAATTAAAAACAGGAGAAGTTAGCAGTGGGAAAATAAATCAGAGTTTTTCTAACCTGGAACCAAGTGTGAACGGGAATGAGTTGGCACTCGTCAGAAGGAAAATACTTAAAATACCCAGTTGTAGCAAATCATGGATCAACACTAAATGACACAGAGGCCTAGAGGTCCTGGCATCAGAAAATATTTCTTGTCTCTCCCTTGTTTCTCCTGTGCTTGAGGCTTTATAATAACATTGCTACCTTGAATGTGACATGAAGACTTATAAGGTTTGTCATCATTGGTAATTATTAATATATTTCTTCTATTAATTAAGCTGTGTTTGATATATCAGCAATTGTAAGGGGGAAAATCCAAGGAGTTTCTGCTTCACATACTATGCATTTGTAGGAGAGCTGAGGAGGGGTAAGGGCAATGACCTGGTGCAAGTCTTCTGAGTTAGGTCATTATGGAAGTTTCATGTAGTATGTGTTCCTTATTCTTATTGGGATATGGGTCAGCATGGGTCAAGGTGCTGGACCAGGCTCAGTACCTTTAGGGTCAGGGGGGCATGAGTGCTTATGGGCATTTCAGGTCATGGTGTAGAGATAAGACAAAGTTTACCATCAGACAATTCCATGTTGGTAAGAATCCAGGCAGGCAAGAACTATGGGAACCACCACATCTTCAGCAAGAGTGCTCGTCCCCTGATTGAGGAAGGCTTTTATACTCACTAGATCAGTCTTCCCACTTGGGTCCAGTGTCCTATTATGAGCCTCAGGAAGCATTGCTAATTATTCAATCCTGTGTCTCCTGAGAATTAGGATATTTCTCTAAATACCCAGAAGCACCATCCAAGGAGCAGGCTACACCTGCTCCACACCTACAGTGGAGCAGCTCACTCCTACTAACTGGCATCATAACCTAGACCTGCTGGGCTCAGGTGATCCTTCTGCTCAGTCTTCCAAGTAACTGGAACTACAGACGAGCACCATCACACCTGGCTCATATTTTGATTTATTGTAGAGATGAGGCCTCGCCATATTGCCCAGGCTGGTCTCGAACCCCTGGTCTCAGGCAATCCTTTCATCTCAGCCTCCCAAAGTGCTGGGACTACAGACGTGAGTCACTGCACCCGGCTCTGGATAGGTTTTTACATGGACCTGGTCCCCTATGAGACAGTCCTTCATTTCTTCTGCCCCAGTCAAAATTCCTATCCATGGCTAACACTACCCATGTGTGCTAATGCTGCCATAACAAAATACCACAAACTGGAAGTTTAAGCAACATACATTTTCTCACAATTCTGGATGCTAGAAGTCCAAAATTAAAATATTGACACGTTTGACTTCTTCCGAAGACTCTCTCCTTGGCTTGCAGAGGCCAACTTCTCTTTGTGTTCTCCCTCACACAGTTGCCACTCTGTCTTAATCTCTTTTTGTTAGGAGGACATCAGTCATATCAGATAAGGGCCCACCCTAGTGAACTCATTTTAACTTAATTGCCTTCTTATAGGCCCTATCTCCAAATAGGAGAGGTGCTGGAGATTAGAGCATCCGCATATGAATTTGTGGGGGACAGCTCCTAACATCACGCCTTCTCACTTCTTCCTCTACTATGCCAGTTGAACGGAGCTCTGACACTCTACCTCAAGAGCTTGCAACTTGAAACGTGGACTCTGCAACTTCTGGGTCACTCTTACTTTTTATTTTTATCCAAAAACACTTCACTTTCACAGATTCTTTCGTCTGGCTGGGCCATTGAAGTCCTGGCCATTTTGATATATTCATTAGGATTTGGCTCCATTTATCATCCAGGATAAATTCAACATCCATGTGTACCACCCATCTAAAATCAACTTCTCAGTTCCTCTGTCTCTTCAACTATAAAGATCTAATCTCCCCTTCCTTCTCAGCTATACATCTTGAGTAAGGACTCTACATTTGCTGTTTCTACAAACTTCTCTCTCATTTAATCCTCAATACAAAACAACCTGATTTATGCACCATTATCTCTAATCCAGTAAAGCCACTCTTGCTAATTAGCACCTCTAATAGCTGCCATATTTCTACTGCATGGGCATTTTAGATTTAAAGAAGTCCTCCAACTGGCCCTGCTCCAGTCACTTGCTCATCCCTGGACCACAACTATAAATTGTGTCTACTCCAACCTACATCCCCTCCCTTCTTCTTTTAGAGACTTGTTTCTCTTGTAGTCACGTGGTTCTGATGAGGGCTACCCATTTGGGTGAATACAACTTATAATTTATAGTTTCCTTACATGGGAGTTTATCAAGTAGAGAAAGTGAGAGTGTATAATAGAGAATATAAAATAATAATAGTAGTAGTAACAGTAATGTTGATAATTACTATTTTTGTTAATACATAAGATATTTATTCTGGACCAGGCACTGTTCTAAGGTTTTTCTTTGTTTTGTTTTCTTTTGAGTCGGAATCTCACTGTCACCCAGACTGGAGTGCAGTGGCACACTCACGGCTACCACAGCCTTGACCTACTGGGCTCAGGCAATCCTTCCACCTCAGTCTTCCAAGTAGTTGGAACCACAGGTGAGTACCATCATGTCTGGCTAATTTTTTGATTTATTGTAGAGACGATGTCTTGCCAAGCTGCCCAGGCTGATCTCAAACCCCTGAACTCAAGCAATCTTCTCACCTCAGCCTCCCAAAGTGCTGGGATTACAGGCATGAGCCATGGAACCCAGCTGGATTATCTTAATCCTCTCAATAGTCATAGGAGGAAGGTGCTATTTTCTTTCCCATTATATAGACAAAAAAAAAAAAAAAAAGGCACAGAGAGGTAGAGAATGTTTTCTAATGTTCCCAGATAGTACAAGGCAAGACTAGAATTTTGACCAGGCAAGCTATCTCCACACTCATTTCTTTAATCAGTACATTATTTGTATATCCTAGGAGTCAGTAAGAGTCCCAAGGTAGTGCGTGTGGAGTAAGAAGAGAAAATACACAATGAGAAGAGAAGATCATGCTGGGCCTTCCTTAACTTGGCCACAAGACTTTTCCAGATCAACCAGCCCTCATCAGTCACTTCAGCCTCCTTTTAAAGGAACACAGGAATCTTTCGATGCTCTCAGTGGTTCTGTCTCAGGCTCTTTCTGCCTGGACTGTGTCTCTGCCTTACTGCTATAGCACAGTAATAACACGGAGGGACTATGCTCAGCCTCCGTTTCTGATCTCAGAAACGGAGGCTGGGTCTTACCCTCGCCACAGTACATGACTTGCCCTGAGTAGAGTTCATGGCGTTTAATGAAGGATGCTCACCACAGTCTCAATCGTGCATGCCCACCCTGTGGCTCTCTCTCTTCCAGTCCTGAATCTCTTCATGTCTTCCACGCGGGAAGACTCATGATCACATCATTTTCATTTTTCTAACCTATTGTACTTGGACAAAAACTTTAGTCCTGGCTGTTTATGGCCTTGGTTTTTGTGTCTCCAGATGATTTTTTCTTGTATTTTTGCTTCTGCCATGAATTTCAAAGGTTCACATTTAAACCCAAAAGCTGCTGAGCATTGCAGCTTTGCTTTCTCTTTCCATTTTGGTACAATATTACCCTAAGGGGAGTGAGTAAAGATCATTCTCAATGCCGATAGGGGATGGCGAAAGGAGAACAAGAGCAGTAAGAAAACTCCAGGGATATCAACAGATTAATATTCAACATTTATTTTTAAGACTAGATGCATTATTTTACCCATGCTTTATAGCATGCCTAGTAACTAACCCTCAAAGAAGATAAGTGCTTCCAGATTCACACATCAAAGACACAGTATTCAAGACCTTTTCTCTCTGACACTAAAGTCTATTTTCCTTCCACAAGTGAACAGCAGTCCAATTAATTGGATTTATGCCAATGATCACAAAAGGTACCTGCAGTTCTGGCTTCTGAACAGCGGCGTGGCTGAAACCTTTATGTGCATCAATAAATAAAGGTTCATACACTTTCCCTCTTCCCACAAAGATTTAAAGTATCTTATAATAATTATAAAATATGCTAAAAAATAAATGGATATCTAAATCCAGGAAAAAGGAAAGAGGCTGGCCCTTGGTTGGGTTATAGAAGTGCTGTCCCATGCAGACCCCCTCAAAGACAGGAGGGGAGAATCAACAGGAAGGGAGAGGGGAGGGGTGCCTCAGTGAGATCTTGAGGACAACATGAGCATCTGCTTCACTGTCTGGATTTGGCCATCACTGTGTGTGTTGGGGGAGGGAGACTCTGGGCTTGGATAACTGGATGTAGCTCCCTGAGAGGAGAGATAGAGAAGACATTTCAAATGGGGAGAGCATGCGGAGGACCCAGACCAAAAGGATGCCCTGGGGAAGCTTTTTGAATCAATATGTAGCCATTCAGAAGTCAGGTGTTCATCGTGGTTCTGGATAGATCATGCAAGGAAGAAACAAACCGTCTTAGTAAGTCATTTATTTCCCAGGTTAACTGTTCAGCCTTATATTGTCCCCCATGCTTGACTGCAGTGCCCTTAAAAACAGAAGAGCTGGTTGTAGAATAACAGGACCCACGGGAAGTGGGAAAATCACTCTGAGTAGGAAGCCATGGCTTCAGGCTTTGCAAATGACACAGATTTATAGGCATATAGATCCTGGGGCAGGGCTTATCTGATTATGTAAAAAAAAAATCAGAAGGTGCTTATTTACACATCAGGTTAAGTGGCAGGAAGCAGTCAAAATAGAAACCTCTTCTCTTTGGGACAGACATGAGCTTGTCGTCATGAACATCCAGGTAATGTAACAAAATTAATCTGGACAGAAAGCAATTCTCTCTGACCAGTGGGGTCCCAGGCACTGTGGAGCATGGGGATGGGTTCCCCAATGACTTGAAGAGAAACTCAGGAAGTCCCATGTTGTGTAACGGTTGCTCAATTGATCTCCAAATCGAGTGGAAGGGAATTGAGTCTTTGACGGATGATCTGTGATGAGATGACTTGAACAGAGTGCTGTTTTTCTTCCAAAGACAACATAGTTCTTCGTCTTCTTTTTTTTTTCTTTAAGTTGGAATCTCACTCTGTTGCCCAGGCTGGAGTGAACTGGCACACTCACGGCTACCACTGCCTCACCTGCTGGGCTTAGGTGATCCTTCCACCTCAGCCTTCCAAGTAGTTGGAACTACAGGCGCACGCCACCATGTCTGGCTCAGTTTTTTTTATTTATTGTAGAGAAGAGGTCTCACCAAGTTGCCCAGGCTAGTCTGGCGATCCTTCCATCTCAGCCTTCCAAGTAGTTGGAATAACAGGTGCACGCCACCGTGCCTGGCTCAGTTTTTAAATTTATTGTAGAGGAGAGGTCTCACCAAGTTGCCCAGGCTGATCTCAAACCCCTGGGCTTACCTCTTGTCTTGGCCTCCCAAAGTGCTGGGATTACAGGTATGAACCCTCACTCTTGGCAACATAGCCCATTTATTTCTGTGTTCTGATGGACTATTTTTAAAAATAAATGTGATACATACTAATCAAAGTACGTTTTTTAAAAATGCAATAAAATATTAAAAAGAAAAACTTAGAGTTTTTTTTTTTTTTTTTTTGAGTTGGAGTCTCACTCTGTCGCCCAGACTGGAGTGCAGTGGCCGCTCCCGGCCACCGCAGCCTCGACCTGCTGGGCTCCGGCGATCCTGCCGCCTCAGCCTTCCGAGTTGCCGGAATTACAGGCATGCGCTGCCACGCCCGGCTGATTTTTTGATTTATTGTAGAGATGAGGTCTCGCCAAGTTGCCCAGGTAGGTCTCGAACCCGTGGGCTCAGGCAATCCACTCACCTCAGCCTCCCAAAGGCACGGAATTTACAGGCTGAGCCACCGAGCCCGGTTGAGTTTTTTTTTTTTTTTAAGACCTTTATTTGCATGTACTCCTGTCTAGTTGCTTTCTTGATTCTACAATTTACTTGTTTTTACTTGGTTGGGGCCACATGGCACATACTGTTTTTGTATTCTGTTTTTCTTATTTAACATTTTACAAGCATTTTTTTTTTTGAGTCGTTGTCTCACTCTGCTGCCCAAGCTGGAGTGTAGTAGCACGCTCATGGCCACGGCAGCCTCAGCCTGCTGGGCTCTGGTGATCCTTCCGCTTCAACCTTTCAAGTAGCTGGAACTACAGGCACACACCATCATGTCTGGATACTTTTTTTGATTTATTGTAAAGATGGAGTCTCGCCAAGTTGCCCAGGCTGGTCTCAAGCCTGTGGGCTCAGGCAATCTTCTCACCTCGGCCTCCCAAAGTGCTGGGACTATAGGCGTGAGCCACCACGCCCAGCCCAGAATCTCATTCTATCACCCAGGCTGGAGTGCAGTGGCACGCTCATGGCCGCTACAGTCTTGACCTGCTGAACTCAGGCAATCCTTCCACCTCAGCCTTACAAGTACCTGGAACCACAGGCATGCCACAATGTACCCAGCTGATATTTTGATTTATTGTAGAGAAGAGCTCTTACCACGTTGTCCAGGCTGGTCTTGAACCCCTGGACTCACACAGTCCTCTCTCCTCAGCCTCCCAAAGTGTTGGAATTACAGGCTTGAGACACTGTGCCCAGCCTTACAAGCCTTTATTTTTATTTATTTATTTTTTTGAGTAGGAGTCTTACTCAGTCACCCAGGCTGGAGTGCAGTGGTATCCTCATGGCCATCTCAGCCTCTACCTGCTGGACTCAGGCAATCCTTCTGCCTCAGTCTTCCAAGTAGCTGGAACGACAGGTTTGGTGCTACCATACCCAGCTTAGTTTTTGATTTATTGTAGAGGCGAGGTCTCACTAAGTTGCCCAGACTGGGCTCAAACCCCCGAGCTCAGGCAATTCTCTCTCCTCGGCCTCCCAAAGTGCTGGGATTACAGGCTTGAGCCACCACGCCCAGCCTTACAAGCATTTTTGTATGTCATTTGGGATTCCCCAGAGACATTTTATTAACTACATGCTATTTCACTGTGTGTCTTTGTCATGATTTTTTTTCTCATTTCCCTCTCCTCCCAGTTCTTAACAATCACCATTCTACTCTGTGTTGTTATGAACATGACTACTTTAGTTTCCTCATATGTTGGGAGCCAGCCGTGGAGGCCTGCCTGAGCGTTAGGGATCCAGGCAGGCTGCGGACCCTGAGACCACCAGGCTGGTTCAGGAGCTCAAGGCCCATTCCCTCCTCCTTTCCTTGTTGTTTACCATTACCCACTGGTAGGGATTTTAACGATCTAAGCATGAAGTTCTGAGAATATGACAGGCATGGCTGACTCTAGGGATCCATTGTTCCCGCTTCTCACAGACTGCGGTTTCGGCTTTAAACTTAACACAGTTCAAACTCAGATCACATCTGGGAGCCTTATACGTGATACAAGCTTCTTTATAAGATTTAAAAATATATTTGTAGAATTAGTATATACATTTAGAGAGCTGTTTCCAGCATGAGATGGTTATCTAGGGTTACCAGAAATGGCCCTGCACGAACTTTGGGCTGGGCCACATTCCTAACGGCCCAGTGTCCATTTTGGACTGGCCACATTCTTTAGGACTGGTCTGAC
>NW_007245792.1:134962-148000 GCF_000164805.1 Carlito syrichta | reverse complement strand
TAAGAGTTTTTTTATAGTACAGGTAAAGTTAGCACAGAATAGAAAGGTATTAGGATTTAAGTCAGTCATTAGGTGTGGGTATGCATAAGTTTTAGAAGTTATTGACTATTAGGATTTTATGATATTAAAACTGTTGTATTGCTTTTGAGGAACATAAACCAAGCATAAGGAACAGTGAAATAATTTTGGGATTGTCCTTCCTCATGCTTGGGGGAAAACGCCTGGTGGGCAGGGATGCCCCCCCCCCCTCCCCGGCTTTGTGTTCATGTAAAACTCTTGTGATTTGATTAAGATTGTCCTTTCTCATGCTAAGGAAAATGCCTGGTGGGTGAGGATGCCCTCCACCCACCTGGCTTTGTAAAACTCTTGTGATTTGATTGGAGTTGTCCTTGTCATTCCTAAGGAAACACCTGGTGGGTGGGTGACGCCCTTCACCTACCTGGCTTTGTGCCCACGTGAAAGTCTTGTGATTTGACATGTGAAAATTTGGGATAAAAGACTCACGTTTGTTCCCAATAAACGGCTTCTGCTCATTTCACTGAACAGTTGTCCACTTTCTTTCTTTCTCTTTATATCTATCCCTCCATCTTGCCTTTTTAATGTCTGTCCCTACTACAGAATCGGCTTCTGCACTAGACAGAGTCCAGTCTCTTTCTTCCCTTCTATTCTTCCAGAATATTTGCCGACGCTGCCCCACCTTCCAGGGACCCTCTAAATCTCTTTTGGGGGGCTGGCTCCCCATACTCATATCTGTGGGAGCATGTAGTATTTTTCTTTCTGTTTTTGGCTTACTTCCCTCAGCATAATACCCTCCAGGTTCATTCATTTTGCTGTAAATGTCAGGATTTTCTTTGCTTTTAAGATTAAATAATATTTTATGATGTGTATATCCATATTTTCTTCATTCCGTCATCTATAGATAAACATTTGGGTTGCTTCCATGTCATAACTACTGTGGATAGGGCTGCAATGCAAATGGTTTCATTTCCTTGGGATATATACCCAGAAGTGGGATTGCTGGATCATCTGGTCGTTCTAGTTTTCATGTTCAAGAAACCTCAATACTATTTTTCCACAGTGGCTGCATCAATTTACATTCCCAACAGCAATGTACAGGGTTCTCTTTTCTTCACATTCTCGCAAGCACATATCTTTTAAATATATATATATATATAATATTTTAAATATATACATAAAATAGTCATCCTAACAGGTATGAGGTGACACCTTATCATGGTATTGCTCTACATTCCTCTGATGATTAGGGATGTTGAACACCTTTACATATATCTGTTGCTCGTCTGTATGTTTTCCTTGGAGAAATGTCTAATCAGTTCCTTTGACCATTTTTAAATTGAATTATTTGTTTTCTTGTTATTGAGCTGTAACACTTCCTTATAAAATTTTAATAGTGGCTCTTTTTAGATATATGGTTTGCAACAAAATTCTTTTATTTAATAGGTTGCCATTTCATTTTGTTGATTGTCTTCTTTGTTTTGAAGAAGGTTTTTAGTTTGAGGTCATCCTATTTGCCAGTTTTTGCTTTTGCTGCCTGTGTTTTTGTATATACACATCATAAAATATTATTTAATCTTAATAATATGTTCAAGAAATTATTGCCAAGGCCAACATCAAAACAGTTTTCTTCTAGGAGTTTTACAGTTTTGTGTCTTACATCTAAGTTTTAATACATTTTTAGTTGATATTTGAATATGGTATAAGATAAAGGTCTAGTTTCATTCTTTTGCATGCATATACCCAGTTTTCCCAAGGCCATTTATTGAAGAGACTTTCCTTTCCTCATTGTATGTTCTTGGTTCCCTTATGAAGCTCAGTTGACAGTACATGCATGGGTTTATTTCTGGGCTTTGTTTCCACTGGTCCATAAGTTCATTTTTATACCGTACTGTTTTTATGAATGTATTTTTATGATATATTTTGAAATTAGGAAATATCTTTGTTTAGTTTTGTGCGTTCTCAAAATTGCTTTAGTTATTCAGGGACTTTTGTGGTTCTGGTCATAATGTATTTAATCATAAAAGTGTTTCCCATATCATTTATTTCAGCTAGCCTGCAGTGCTTTGAGGAGAGCGGTGGAAAGTGCTAGCATGTGGACTGCTATAGCAGTCAACCTTCTTGCTGTGGAGGTTTCTTGCCTATCTTATCTTTTTCACTATACAACTAATATTATGATGAATGTCACACATATTTTCTGAATTTATAAATATTGACAAATTATATTCTTTAGAGTAGAATAAGTGAACCAAATGAGGTGAACCATAGGGTTTGGGATTCACATTATCATAATGTGTTCTAGATTAGAAGGACGAATCAATCTAATCACAATTGTTAGTAAGTTACTTTTACAAAACTGAACTCTCTGGCCCCAAATCAGCTTTTCTCTACGGAGGTAAGGTAATAGAAATTGAAAGTACATGGCACCAGAAAGTCCAAGATCCCTTCTGGCATAGAATAGCACCAGTGTTTACATCCATAAATATGGAAGTCCTTCATATATACAGAGTATAGCAGAGTATAAAACCATAAGGGCAAAAAAACCTTATCATGTACCTTTGTTTCCTGCCTCTATGATGATTGGATTTTCCCTCTGTCTTTACTTCTTATTATATACATATTTCTTATATTACAATGATAAATATCTCCTAATTCCCCAGCCTCCACTTAATAAGTCCTTTTAATATGATTCACTTTTCCTTAAACTACAGAAATTCTTCCATTGTTTCTTTTCTATTTTTTTCTGTTCTTCCTTTAGATTGCATATTAGGTAGAGATTCTCCAGCCTCTCAATATTTCTTTCATATGATTCATTTATTTGTGTTTTTGTAGGGTATTCAAGGAGAATCCTTCATCTCAATGATGACTCACTAACACTTCAACTATTTCCATTCTGCTGTTAAACCCTTCTCCTGGCTGTTAATTTCAACAATCAAATATTTAATTTCCCAAATATCTAGCTTATTTTTGTAATTTAATAATTATTATGGGTGCTAGTCTTACATCAACTTTGGAAGTTACAATCATACTCATTCTAATGTCTTGCTTGATTTTCCTTATCATTTATTATTTGCTGAGCATGGTACCCCCTCTTATCTGGTATAGGTTTCATTCAAGCACTTGGTGAGTCTTGGTTGAGAATTCATCTTTGTATTTGAGACTTTTAAAAAAACCAATGCTGTCTCTAGGAATGCCATATCATTTATTTTAGCTAGCCTGCAGTGCTTTGGGTAGAGGGGTGAAAAGTGCTAGCATGTGGGCTGCTATAACAGTCAGCCTTCTTGCTGTGGAGGCTTCTTGCCTATCTTGTCTCACACCTCCAGCCCAGGTAGCCACAATCACTGATCCCACTTGCAGAAAGCTTCTCTCCCTCTGGCTACTTGAAATAAGCCGAGCAATTCCCCTATTGAGAATATACCAGAGGAACTCAAATAATTCTACAAAAAAGATACCTGCATGCTTATGTTTGTTGGAGCTCTATTTATGGAACCAAACATGTTGCCCATCGAAGCTGGACTGGATAAAAAACATGTGGTCCATATACATAATGGAATATTATGCAGCCACAAAGAAGGACAAGTATATGGACTTTGCAGCAACTTGGATGGATTTGGAGTCAATCATACTCAGTGATTTATCACAGAAACAAAGAACAGAGTTCCATGTGTTCTCACTCATAAACAGAACTTGAACAATTATAATGCTATAAGAAAGTGATCGGCAGTAGTAGGAAACCGTGGGGGGGTGTGGAATTGGCAGTTGAGGGAACTGCTAGGGGGAGGGAGGGGCATACCTCTTCAACAAGGGTACCTGCATGATCAATGTTTATATACCTAATCCTGAAATGTACCCCACATCTTTATAATAAAAAAATTATAAAAAAAAAAAGAAATTAGCCGAGAGGCAAAGAAAGGCCAGTTTGCCTGACTGCTTATGTTTTGCTACCCAGCCAGTCACCCGAGGGCCCCATTCAGCAGCCCATATCTGCAGGCCCACGCTTGGAACACCTTCAAGGCTTCTCTTGCATTATAGACTGATCCTTTCCTACATATATTTCGGCCTTTGGGTTTTCTCTTTAAATTCAATTGAATTAAAAATTTTCCAAGTTTTAGAGACTCTTCAGAATTTCTGATCTACCACAGACAGCACTTCTTGTGTCTCAGATTCATTGAATTTTTTTTTTTTAATCTATCATTTTTAGCATTTCAGGAAGGAAAAAAAGACTGGAGCGTGTGCTTAGTTTATGACTTTGATTCAAGCACAGATGAGCTTTATGTAGTGTTTCTAGAGTGTTTCCCCCCCCAGAACAGCACATTGATGTGACCTAGTAATCAACATAATATTCCTATAAGGTATGTAAGGCAGATGGGCCGTACCTTCACTGTATACAAGGAAAACTGGAAGTTAGAGTGCTGACTGCCTATAATGTACATAGTCATAGTAATGATCAGGTTTTATATAGGGCTTCACAAATAACCCTCACAAGAACCCTTCTACTTGAGTGTAACTAAGAAGACAGAGACTCAGAGGATGGGAAACTTGCCTCATGGTTACAAAGGGAGTAAATGGCACAACAATGTCTCAAATTAGTGTTTCTGACTCCAGATCTATGTCTCCCACTCCCAGTAGTTTTTTCCTACACAGAGTGCTGTGGCCAAGTTCTGAGTTGCCCACCCAAACCTTGCTTTGGAAACTCAGTGGGTATCCACAACAAAAGACAATCAGATGTTTTGCATAAATCCTTTCCCTAAATACATGTCTTCCAGGCAGGTGGCTGCATTTGCATTGACTCCCTCACTCCCTTCCAATTAATGCCTAGGAGGCATCAAGTCTTAAATCTTGTTTTTAATCACCTCTAGCCTCACTTTGGAGAGAGATGATCCCACCAGCTTAGTCCCAATTGTGAATGAGCAGAAAACCTCTTCCTGGCTTTTGTACTCTTCCCTGAAAACTGCTAGGCTCGTTGAAAAGGGGAGTGTTTTGTGTTTTGTTTCTGAATTCAGTCTGTTTATAGGCCTGTAGATGAATGGGGCACATACAGCAATAGCATTGTTTTGCACAATCCGTGTGTCTGTCTCTATCCTCCACCCCTTTTTGATGGTGCAGGATTATACCATAATATGTTTTGTGGCTTTCACAACTTACAGTGCTGCTACTAAAAAGGTTACATAAGAGGCTGCTAACATTATTTTGCATATTTCAACACAAAAGAAAGGCTTACTATGAAAATTTATATTGAGGCTCTCTTACACAATCATGGCGTTCCGTTTTAGCTGGTGCTGTGCTTTGAATGTGGTTTGTGCCCGCCATAAGTCATGTTAAAATTTGTTTCTCAATGTGGCAGTGTTGGGAAGTGAGGCCTAGTGGGAGGTGTTTGGGTCATGGGGGAGAATCTCTCACGAATTCATTAATGCCATTCTAGGGGCTGGAGTTAGTCCTCATTCTCTCACTCCAGGAATGGATTAGTTCTCAAAAGAGTAGGTTGTTAAAAAGAATCTGGCTTCCTCAGTTTCTCACTCTTGCTTCCTCTCTTTCCATGTAGTCTCCTTGCACATGCCCTATCTCTTTCAGCTGTCCACCATGAGTGGAAGTAGCATGACGCCCTCATCAGATGCAGTTCCCCAATGCTGGACTTCTCAGTCACCAGAATCCTGAGCCAAATGAACCTCTTTTCTTTATAAAGTAACCATCCTTAGGTATTCTGTCATAGTAATACAAAACAGACTAAGACAACTAGACACTAGAATAGAGTTTTAAACCACACAGATGCCTGGGTGTTATCCTGTTATGGATTGAATTGTGTCTCTCTTTCATCCCCCCATATTCATTTTTTTAAAGCAGATTTATTGAGAGGACAGAAAAGTTCCCACAGTGGAAGGAAACCCAAAGGGGTTGCCCGTATATTCATTTGTTGAAGCCCTAACCCTCAATGTCTCTCTAAGGGGGTAATTAAGGTTAAGTGAGGTTGTGGGATGGAGTCCTAATCCAATAGGATTCGTATCCTTATAAGAAGAGAAAGAGACACCAGAGCTTGTTCTCTCTTTCCCTCTCTCTCTACATAAGTGCACAGAGATAATGCTATGTGAAAACACAGTGAGAAGATGGTCATCTATAAGTCAAAGAACTAGGGCTTATCAGAAATCGACCTTGATTGCACATTGGTCTTGGGTTTCTAGCTTCCAGAACCATGAGAAAATAAATTTAAGCTACCCAGTCTGTGATATTTTGTTATGACAGTCTGAGCAGACTCATACAAACTCTCTCGGATATAACTCTTCTGGGATTTGACCTGCACATTGGAATTTCTAAATAGCTTCATAGGTGATTCTAATGTGTAACCAAGACTTCTAGAGTATGTCAGAGCCTTCAGTGGTGAACAACAACAGCATTAAAATTGTCCCTACCCTTGTGAAAAAGACAGCAACTAAATAAGTTTAGGTAAATGAGATAGATGGTTTGGAGATGGATGGATGGATGGATGGATGAATAAATACATAGATTAGAAAGATAGATAGATAGAAAGATAGATAGATAGATAGATAGATAGATAGATAGATAGATAGATAGATAGATGATAGGTTTTTTGTGGTAAATGTTATCAAGGAAAAGAACAGGCTACTTGAGATAAAATCATATGAGTGTAGACAATCTACTCTGGATCATGGAAATGCCCCTGAGCAACTGACATAAGACAAGAGCCAACCTGAAGGGAGAAAAGAAGAGTATTCCAGGTGGCAGGTATGCCAGTAGTCATATTTTGACTTACAGAGGAATATACTGTTTAAGAAAGACATTGACTAAGAGACTCAACAATACCTTTAGCTTTTCTTCATGAAATAAATGTATTTAGAGAAGTATTCTTTCCTTAAGAAATTCCACTTGTATTAAAAAGCCTGATTTATTTTACATTTTGACTGTCAGTGATATTATGAGCAAAAGTTTCTTGAGGTGAAGCAGCCATGATAGTATTTTAGAGATGGATAGATACTCTGATGCTATATGTAATTTAACTTATTTTTGGATGGACTTAAACTCTTCTATATTGATAGTACCTGTTTTATTTTTACTTTTAAAAGAAGAGAACTACATCATCTCTTGATAATCTATCTAAAAAATTCACTATCCTGTATCCATACAGGACTCTAATCTTTGTGATCATTTCTCTAATAGGGTAACTAAGACACAAATAGATTAAGAGACTTTTTTAAGAATGGAAAATAAGGAGTCATCCTATAGGCCAGCTTGATTAAATAGTAGAGATGCCTTGGAGTATTGTTGAGACAGATTCTGAGCTGCAGACGGGTACAAAGTGTCATGAATGATTCTAGATGCCTGCCATAAGTGTGGGAGGGAGCACATGTTTTCTGTACTTTGTATTTCTAAATTAGTCCATTATTATTTAATTTGATTCAGGACCTCATTTAAATGTATTTGCCACTATTTTAAGTGCTGTTTTCTTAACTATAGTCATGTGTTTTCTAAAAAGGAAAAAAATCCCACAAAACTCACTATACTGCTACCTTAACTTCACATATATAGTCTCTCTCTCTCTCTCTCTCTCTCTCCATATATATATCTCTGCCTGCCATCACTGATGCTCGTGTCCCTTTGGCCTCTACTGTCACTCTAGAAAGAGAGAGAGAAAATAGGCCAATGCATAGTGAAAGCATTATTTATGTTTTAACTTTAGCACAAGAGATTTCTACACATCTCAAACTCCATTAGCACACTGTTTTCAAGATACAGACTGTTGTGTTTGTGTATGTGTGCATACATACTTTATGTGGTAAAGAAAGAGCCTTGATTCCCTTTAAAGGACTAATATACTTCTATATGTGAGTTGCTCCTTCTAAGAATGGTAGACCAATAATGCTACCAGAAGTGTCAAAAGCCTATATGATCACCATAAATTTTAAAGTACAATACAAATGTGTTCTGTTTCTTCAGAATATTGGTTAGATTTACATGTCATAAGGAAGCAAGTATATGTGATAGCCACATCATACTTTAAAAATACTTCTTACACATTCAGGTATATATCAAATGTATTAACATTATCTGAGCTTTATTTCTAATTTTGATGTATGTCAGTATGGGCTGAAGGGATGAGAAGCACTGAGATGTTCAACTCTGAAGCTTCAGGAATCTTGTTTAACACAGATTTTAGTTCTGGTTCGACCTCACCAAAACAGATCACGTGACTACAATTTATCTTAGAATTCTGGCAATGGTTTAGCATTCTTTGTAGTTCTTTTTGTCATAGGACTAGACTGTACAAAATTAATTTGGACTCACAAAAGGGAATATTAAAAAAACTTTAAACCATATTATAGTATTTTTACAGCAAATAGAAAAAGGGGAGATGGATCATCTTTACTAGTGAAATACACAATTTTGTTATATTAAAAATAGTTACTAATTTTGGTGTCCAGGTCTTTTCAAATGCCTTTGCCACCTACTTCCAAAGTTGAGGACAATGCCTAGTATGTTTAAAACTTTCTACTGGTACTCTGTTGATTCCTTCTGGGCCACCAAAACCCAGGCCAATGATACCTTGAAATGGGCAGCGGCAGCAATTCACTGCACTTCCCTTATCCAGAGCAAAGGAGAGGAAATAGTTGCCGGAAAGTTTTCCATCCCTTAGTTTGCCTTTCTTTCCCAGAAAAGACAGAAAGTGGACTTGCAAAAGGGTTTTGGAGACCATTTGCACAGAATAGCATCTGGAGTCCCCGGGCACTTGAACGCTTCCAGGGGGAAGCCAGCTTTCCACATTCACTGCCGTTTCCTAAGGAAGGGGAGAAAGGGAACAAGCCGGGAAAGAAAAGGAGCAGGGGACTCCCTTTGTATCTGTGTCCAATATGGTTTCTTTTGATTTTCCATTCTCCATAGTCAAGGGCTCCCCAGGGGTTCTCATCTGTTACTAGGCCCGCTGTACCTGCCTGCCTGTGTGAAAGTCGCTCAGCTGCTGCCCTGAACGAGGCGAACACATCACATCTATCTCCCTGGCATCCACTGCGCTCTCCGGCCGCAAGGATCAGCACAAAGGCAGGTCTGTATAGAAAGAGGCAACCTTCTTTATTGTCCAAGGCTCTTTGTGTGATGCTGAGGGTCAGTGCTCCCTCCACATTCCTGCTTAGACCATGAGAGATGGGGAGAGGGAGTTCCAGTGTAAGTACAGTAAGCGATTCCCGAACTTTCATATGGGCAAAAATGTAGGATTATGAATAGGTCCACCATTTCCTCACAGTTGATGTCCTAAAAACCCAGGACATCAGTAGAGCTGATGTTTTTTGAGACCAATTTTTCTGTTCTGAGACTGGATTGAATATTTGAAATTGTGATTGAAGGAATCAATGACAGTGAATTCGAGTTGGTTTTAGATTTCAAACAGCATCCACTGACCTCAGAAAAGAAGACATTAAACATCCTGTTATCTTCTTCAGTATTATTAAGATGAGCATCATTGTCTAAACATCAATTTTAGAAAGCACATGATTGTTGGCTGAAGGTCAGTAAGAAGAAAGGAGATTCCAATTATGACAAAATGCTCATAATCCATGATGAGGAAGAATTCAAAATAATTTAATACCAGACCGAAAAAAAAGTTAAAAGTTTGATGGTGCAATTTTTATTTAATAAAAGAAAGAAAAACATCTTGATCAAAAGTATGAAATAAGCAATGAGTAATTAGATCTAGATATGGTACTTATTCTTAAACCTTTCAAGTGTCTTATAAACTCTTTTTGACAACAATTTGACTAATAAAACCTATCTGGTCCCCCTGGATCCTGCTCTTCTATCTCATCATGCTTGGGAGAAAAGACTTCTTTTTTTTCCCTCCAAAATATTGTTTTATGATTCAAAGAGAGAAATTTTCTGTAATTTCAAAATCGTCATTTTCTAAACCCATCTGATATATACTTAAAAAGTATTGGCCATTGCAGTTAGAAATGGTAAAGTACTGCTTCACTCTGAATTGCGCATAAATACCATATGTCACTGACTCATTTGCATTTTTCTCTTTCAATTAAAAGATTTCAAATATCAGTCTCAGGAAAACATTTATCAGTCACTACGTCCTAGCATGTCCTTTGGTCATTAGTAGTAGAGGCCCACCTCTTCTACTTATGCTATATCTTTAATAAATACTTTCCCAGTATTTTTTTCCAGCTCTCCATGTTTCCTGACAGCCTTATTCCCCTATCACTCTTTCTCTGAGAAGATTCAGAAAATGGGTAATCAAAAAAAAAAAAAGACTCTGCTGTTCCATTCGTTCCGCCCTGCCCCCATAAAAAGCTAATATTTTCAGGTTGACTGAAAGTTTAACTTTGTTATTTTTTTTTTATTTTTCAAGAAAATCCAGCGTGACATGGCACGTGTTAGTGCCCTCTTACTTAACAAGTTACATGTTTTTTTGACCTAAGTTAAAGGCTGTGCAAATCTCCCATGTCTGTGTTTTTATTGTGTATGAATTTCCCTGGCACAACCTCCAACACGTCCATGGTGGAACTCTAATATTTAACCTCAGTCTTTCTGCCCAGAGTTCCTCTTTGTCCCTCAAGCTCTGTTGAAGACATCATCTCCCAAGAATGTGATATTTTCTAATGGTGAAACTCCCTCACTTTCCTGCTAATCATCAAAAAGCAGAGATGACTTGGCAATAAGTAATACCATGTTCACGCAGGAACTACATCAGGAAGACTGTCATCATCCTACTTTCTGAAATAGCTGATCTTTTCAGTGGTTAAAAGTATCCTCAGGGTTTTCAAGATTCTAAACAATTTTTTCAAGGTTGGAAGAATCAAAATGACCACAAAAGATACAAAACCTAGCTCTCTATTTTGAGGAGCTTTTTAATGGCATATAGCGTTCTTTCCAGATCTCAGTATACTGTAGAGTAGAACATAACATGTTTCTAAATGCTTGTATGATTCTTTGCTTGCTGTAGCAATGGTCCCACCAAGGTCCCTCAGCACACCCTACCTTCTGGAAAAAAATCATACGGTACAAGGTTTTTTAAAAAATTGATCAGAGAAGTCTTGAAGAAGTCTTTGCATGTCTATTACTAAACACATCAATCTTTTCTTTCCTCCGCAGACTTGCCTGGGCCAACCCAAGCTTTTGCACAGGGTAATGAATGTTGAAATGATTATGCCTGGGGATAGGCCCTTTCAGCCAAGACTCCAACCACCTCCCCCCTTATGTGCCATTTCATTTTCAAAAGGGAGAGATATTCTAGTGCTATAAATCTCTTCTCATTCTGTGCCAGCTTGCAGCCCCTGCTCTTATGTGGGGACCACTTCTTGGAAGTTATTCACACTGGTTGGGAGAGGTCAGCCTGATACACAGTTCCTGGCAGGTGGTCCAGTGCGGAAGCTCAGGGCCCGTGCAGAGCTTCAGCCCAAGGTGCTTTAAGAATCTCTCTGGAAAATAATAGTCGTGCATCTTTGTCTGCATCTTTAGGGCTGACTATGACAGGCTTTGCTTCATGACAGATTGCTGTCCAGGCACTGACCCCATTGTTTCTCCAATTGGTCTGCCTTCCAATCCCAGTTACAGCAACTTGACATCCTTCCAGAAAAACAGCTCTTTTTACTCTCAAAGGAAAAAAGCAAAAGAAAACTCACTGTTGGAGATAACCATCAAAAGGGTCCTTTAGGCAAGACCACTGAGAATGGATGGGGGAAACACTAAGCAGTTATTAGAATATTCGAATACAGACAGCTGTGCCTAAAGCCACTGGCCATTCTTAATGTTTTCTCCACATATTACTTGGATTTCATTTCACTCTGCCTTACCTTTTGATCTCCTTCCCAATCAAGTGAATGTGTTATCTTTCTTTTTTTTGAGTTGGAGTCTCACTCTGTCGCCCAGACTGGAGGGCAGTGGCACGCTCACGGCCACCACAGCCTCAACTTGCTGGGCTCTGGCGATCCTTCCACCTCAGCCTTCCAAGTAGCCGGAATTACAGGCGTGCGCTACCACACCCGGCTAATTGATTTTTGTAGAGACGAGGTCTCACCAGGTTGCCTGGGTGGGTCTCGAACCCATGGGCTCAGGCAATTCCCCCACCTCGGCCTCCCAAAGTGCTGGGATTACAGGTTGAGCCACCGAGCCCGGCTGTTATTTATTTTCTTTGAGAATTCTTTTTCTTTTAATTCCTCTAGTTTTGCCTTCATTTCATTTCTCTGTTTATTTTTCCCTTTCACTCACCTATATGCAAGACTTTATGTTAACCCTGTAAGCAAAGTTGATTTCTCTTTCCTTTGCCCATTTCTGCCTTTTATACAGTATCATTCCTATTGCATTCCGTGACCATGTTTGGTAATATTTGATGTGTCTTTATGTCCAAAATGCTTACATAGCACCCAGTCACATTTGAAACTTCACGAATATCTGTTGAGTGAATGAGAGAAAAAGAGGTTTCACAGAAAATCTCACATAACTTTTAGCAATCTCTCCCTCAATTATGACAACCAGAAATGCTTTTTTAACATTTTTTTATAAAGATGTGGGGTGCAATTCAGGGTAAGTATACAAACATTGATTATGCAAGTACCCTTGTTGATGAAGTATGGCCTTCCTTCCCCTCGCAGTTTCCCTCAACTGCCAATCCAACCCCCCTTCTCCTGACAGATTCCCACTAGGGATTCCCAGTTTGCCAATCCCTTTCTTATAGTATTATAATAATTGTCCAAGGTGCACTTATGAGTGACAATATATGGTACTCTGTTCTTTGTTTCTGTGATAGATCCCGAGTATGATAGACTCTAAATTCATCCAAGTTGCTGCGAAGTCCATGTGTTTGTCCTTCTTTATGGCTGCATAATATTCCATTGTGCATATATACCACAATTTTTTTCTCCAGTCCAGCTTTGATGGGCAACATGATTGGTTCCATATTTTTGCTATTGTGACTAGAGCTACAACAAACACACATGTGTAGGTATCCTTTTTTTTGAGTCTGTTACCCAGACTGGAGTGCAGTGGCCGCTCCCAGTCACCGCAGCCTCGACCTGCTGG
>NW_007245792.1:110651-134817 GCF_000164805.1 Carlito syrichta | reverse complement strand
ACTGTCTTCCAAAGAGGTTGCACTAGTTTGCATTCCCACCAGCAGTGTAGAAGCATTCCTCTCTCTCTGCATCCTTGCCAGCATCTGTTGCTGTTAGTTTTATTAATGATGGCCATTCTTACTGGGTTTAGGTGGTATCTCAATGTGACAACCAGAAATCTTATTAGACATTGCCAAGTGTTTCCTGGGGAGAAAAATCACCTCCAGTTGAGAACCACTGCTCTAAATCGATGTTGCCCAATAGAACTTTCTGCAATGATGGACATAATCTGTCTCTGCTGCCTGATAGGATAACCACTAGCTACATGCAGCTACTAAGCACTTGAAATGTGGGTAGTTCCAATTAAGACATGCTGTAAGTGTAAAATACACACCAGATTTTTTTATTTGTTTTAAAGATGTGGGGCACAATTCAGGGTTAGGTATACAGATGTTAATTATGCAGGTACCCTTGTTGATGAGGTGTGTCCCCCCCTCCCCTGGCAGTTTCCCACTCCTGCCAATCCGGTTTTTATAGTATTATAATAATCATTCAAGGTCCACTTATTAGTGACACACCAGATTTTGATGACTCAGTACAAAAAATAGAATGTAAAGGATCATATTAATAGTTTTTAATACTGATCACACAGTGAAATTATAATAGCTCATATTTCTGTTGGAAAGCACTGCTTCAGATGGGCATTGCTTGGTTTTTGGTTGCTTTTTTCCAGTTTAATTTTTTCTTATTTACACTCTTCTCACCTGCTTCCCCACAATGCCATTCTGGCTATTTTCGGCACTAAATTATTTTTCTGCAATTCCATGTCTTGTTTGTTTATGTGATCTTGAGTAAGTCTCTCCCTCTCTGACCCTTTTATCTTTAAATGTAAAATCAGTGAATTGTACTCAATGATTTTTTAAAAGTCTCCTATGGCTTGAAAACCTTAAGTTGAATCATATGTGTTTAATCAAGTATGGCTGCTCGATGCAGTCACTCTGAGGAGGATCAGCATGGACATCCTTCAGAACGGCAGCTATGGATTCCAGTGCAAGAGCTTTTCATTCAGACCTGTCTGGCCTCAGATCACCAAGTCAACTCCCAGAAGTATGTCCTAGAGAACGCTGGCTTTGGAGACACTGATAGGAATTACTAGGAGGAGAAATTTCCATAGTTAAATGCATCTGAGACTCACAAGGTTAAGCAAAACTAGAGAAGTCTGTTTAACTGCAGGTCATCTCAGAAACTTTTATATACTAAAATGCAGTGTAAGCCAAAGGAGACATAGAGAATGCGATATCTGTACATCTATTTGTTCATGGAACTTATATGTGACTTTAGATTTTATCCTGATAGTGATGAGAATCCACTGAAGCCAGGAGTGATAAGAGTGATTAACATTTTAGAGAACGTCCTCTGGGCACTGTAAATGTCACATTAGGAGCTGAGATCTGAGGTCAGGGGGAGGCTCAGAGCAGAGACAAGTGAAGAGGCTGTAGTAGTTGCCTAGATGAGACTTTAAGGACCTGAAAAGGAATGATTTGAAAGGTGTTTGCAAAATTCAAGCATTATAATTTAGTAGACTCAGTTCCAGTACCTGACTTGGCAACTCAATGGATAGCAGTGGTTCTCGCAATACATTTACAGCCTAGTTAGGGAGAAAGACTTGAAAGTAAGTAATTATAATACAGCATATTGCACAAATATTAGGTGACAGAAGACATAAGCTTGTACATACACATGGAAATAAACATATATATTTTAAAAATAGGTACAAGATGCATGATCTTTTCAACTATAG
Source organism: Carlito syrichta (assembly GCF_000164805.1). Taxonomy (NCBI): domain Eukaryota; kingdom Metazoa; phylum Chordata; class Mammalia; order Primates; family Tarsiidae; genus Carlito; species Carlito syrichta. Next base: position 133,036 of record NW_007245792.1, on the reverse strand, counting down.
CAACATTTAGAAATGTTCCAATTGCCCACATTTTAAAAGAATTTAGATCAGAGCTTGAGATAACTTTTGCATTTAAAAAATAAAAAAGTTTCTGGGTGGGAGGAAGTTACAAAGTTATAAGAAGACATATTTAGTAGGAAAAAAAGAAAATGCAGCCTGAAATCTCAATGAAGGCAAGAATGATGTCTGTTTTGTTCACCTATATTCCTGGTCCTTGGCTAAAGGTGTGATATATGAACAATCTGAATTCCAGAACATTCTGTATCTGTACCTGAAAACTAAAAACCAAAGAATCACTGGAATCAGTGATTCCTTTATTAATATTTGCTTTAGCAGCAAATATTAATTAGATTTCCACTAAGTATGCATGGCTTCCAGTTATAGATAATGACTAATTGACAAATACAAGTCTAATAGAAATATTCTCTGAGCTACTGAAGCAGATGAACACAAATAAACAAGACACAGCTTTTATATTAATAGGTGATGGCTTAAACAAGTCATTGCTTTGAGATGGCCCTAGCTGGCAAAGTCCCTCTCTCTTTCCCCTCCTTCTGTGAGGACTTTCATCATTTAAAAATATTAGTTTAATTTTCAGGTACAGATACAGAATTTATCTGTACCTGAAAACTAAATATTAAGAAATGCTGTAATACAATTATATCATTTAACCCAAGGCATTGCTTTTCACAGCAGCAGTAGGAACTCTTGTTTCTTGGGAAATTATTTTTTACATTAGATGTGCTTAATATGCTAAGTCATATTTGCTGTTGCTAGTGAAAAGCTCTTCTATGCTTGGAGCAGTAGTCGATTAACTTGGCCTGAGTGGTCTTGGGGGAGGTCCTTCAAGGATGCTATGAAAGTCTCATAGTTGTACTCAGTTCTTGATGACTTTGGTCCCAATATAGCTTGCATTCACTCACAATTTCATTCTGAATTCTGTTAAATAAAGTTATTTTCAAGAGAACAGCCTAGAACTTTGTTTGCAAACTATACTTTTGAAGATAGTCTGTATCTTGCAAACTAAGGAAAGCAAAAAATTAGGAAATTTAAGTCTCATTTAATGTAATTTACTTAGGTATGCTATTGATTCTAAATTGATAAGAAATTCTAAAACATGATTGGAGTTGCAGTAGTGTAAGTTCTATTGTTACCAGATATTTATAAATTATAAAGGAATATGAATTCTATTAACTTCATCATACCTGTCCCTTCTCACTCTCTGCTCAGCCCATCTCTACATAGTAACATACAGGTCCCTGATACCCAAAGTGTGGTCCAACAGCAGTGGCATCACCAGGAGATGTCTTACAAATGTAGAATCCCAGTCCCCACCCTAGACCTCCTGATTAAAAAATACTCAGGAAATTCATACCCACGTTTAAGAGTCACTCATATCGACAACTCTTGATCGGCCACGTTAATAGGAATAAAAATAGGAAAGGCAAAATGCTTCAATTTCAGCATACAATTTGACATAATCTTTGTGAATATTTTCAGGAAATGAAATAAATTACTATCCAGTGTGGCTGGCTTTTAATTTCTCTTCTCTTACTCACTAGTAACAACCAGCGAAATTCCTAAAGGAAAATAGCCAGCTCCTAAATTCCTAAAGGGATAGCCAATGCATATGACTTGGCCAAGTTACCTGCATAAGGAAGGGGCCAACTGAGAAGCCTGGAATGCAGAAGTAGGATCTGGGAGGGATGGCCCTGAGAGTGTCTGCTGCAGAGGCCACAGAGAGGAATTTCAGCCCGGCAAGTAGGTGAGGCATCAGAAGGAAAAGGACCAACAGGTCACAGTCCAAGTGATCACTTGACTCAGAGGGGGTGGGAAGGTGGCACCTAAGGATTGTATGGTGTTCTTCTAGGCAAACAGAGGCCAGCAATGGAAAGAGAAGAAAGAAAAATCCTGCCTACAAGTTAAGATAGGCTGGCAGTGCCAGGAAGCAAGGCCCCAGCAATACTACCAAATTATTATTATTTTTAATGGCAAGCAGGGATGAGGCTATTGGTAAAGATGAACTTACCAGAAGTTCTGTTGACTCCTAAATCAAGCTCTAATTCCTGATTTACTGAAAACATTTGACACATTGACTATGTATGGTCTCTGTATCCTACCCACTGGATAAAGGAAGTGTGACATTTTGGGGGGGATGGGGTTAAATTCCAGGAATACATCCCCAAAACTTTCTCTCTACCTGCATTATGTCACTTGTCTGCAAAAGTGGAGAGAGGCACCTGGAGGGGCCATTTGTGTATATGATAGGCAAGGTCCAAAGTTGACATTTCCTATTCCAGAGTTGGGACCCCTAGTCAGAGGGTGATTTACACGTCAGTTGCAGCATGTTGGTCAATGTTCCAGGCTGTCAGCTCAGCACCGCCCTCAGGGCTCCAGCTACACAGGGCATTGAAAGGTTAGTCAAAGACCACATTGTGTTCCTCTTGCTGCAGGAGCGGCTGCACTAATTTGGAGTGTGACTTGGCTTGTCTCCCTCTACTCTTCCTGAGGTCTTAGCCGGGTTTGTGTCAATCAGTGGTGTCACATCATTCAATCACTGAAGGATGGTAACTCTTCCCAATCCTTGGAGTCAGCTTTAGGATACATTTTAGTAAGACACTGCTATGGTATAATACATTTCTGCACGCTCAATATAGTCACAGGTATACCTTTTTGCAGACTTATGGAAGGCACACATCATATCCAGTGCATTAATTTGTACACTAGTTGGAAGGACTACTGGATTTTGAGTCAGAAGGTCTGACCTTGAGTCCTGTCTTTGCTGCTTATTTTGTGCCTCAGTTTACTTACCTATGAAATCAAGGCAATAGCTTATCTCTCATTGTAAAAATAAAATGCATGAGAGCACTTTGTAAACTATAAACAGGTATTATACAAATCAAGATGGATTATTATTAAAATTGTTTCATAGAGGGACGCCACCTCTGAACCAAGAGCAAATCCAATGTAATTCAACATAATCATTATATCCATTAACAGTACAAATTACCAATTCTAAAAGAAATTAATTTCAAGATAATTTGTATATATGTGTTTTTAATGATACAAATCTCGCAAAAACTGCATGTTAGAGAATGTAGGTTGCAATCAGATGTCTCAAATTCCAACACTATTTTAAAAAACCAGAATTATCAAAAATCACGAATCAGCAATTCCTTTATTAATGTTTGCTTCAGCAGTAAATATTAATTAAGTTTCCACTAAGTATGCATGGCTTCCAGTTATAGATAATGACTATAATTGACAAATAAAAGTCTAATAGAAATATTCTCTGAGCTACTGAAGCAGATGAACACAAATAAACAAAACACGACTTTTATGTTAATAGGTGATAGCTGAAACAATTCATTGCTTTGAGATGGCCCTAGCTGGCAAGTCTCTCTCTCTTTCCCCTCCTTCTGTGAGAACTTTGATCATTTAAAAACATTTATTTATTTATTTATTTTTGTTTTAGGAGATGACAGCAGGCCTCACATTTCCTCCTCCCCTTCCCCCCAGATATCTTTTAGTTTTCTCTTTTCTTATCCTTCCTGAGAACTGATCCTTTGGACCTCTTTTTCTGATCTTTGCTACACCAGCTTTTATTTCCAATGTTCTGTCTTCATGAATCTTTCTTCACTCCAGTCTCTGTCAATTTAGGAGTAGATTTTCCTGAAATTTCTTATCTCTTTAGTGAGGTGTACAAAGGATGATTCCACCTCATTGTCTTATCCTTTCCTTCTGAACTTTTAACAACAACTTGGAATATTTTGCTTTTTTAAAAAGAGTAGTTGGGTAGAAAGAGAAAGTAGACTCTATTTAACTTACAGAAATATGTAGATATAATGAAGAAAAATAAAAGCTTTTTTCCCATCTTTAATGAACCAGAAGTTTACTAATAGGATTTTTGTGAATTACAAAGGTATTTTTAATTTCATACAGGGAAGACTTAACTTTGGCTGGAGGGCAGTGTTAGGGCTCCCCTCCCCAAAAGAGAAACGTAATAATAATTATCATTTTTTACTATCTAACTGCATAGTTTATGGTTCACCTTTTAAAAAAAATCTCTAATCTTCCTAGCAACTCAGCAAGAGGTATTGTGTTCCCATTTTTCTTTTTGAGTTAGAGTCTCACTCTGTTGCTCAGACTGGAGTGCAATGGCACTTTCATGGCCACTGCAGCCTCGATCTCCTGGGCTCAGGCAATCCTTCTGCCTCAGCCTTCCAAGTAGCTGGAACTACAAGCACATACCATCATGCTTGGCTAATTTTGTTGATTTATTGCAGAGATGAGTCTCGCCAAGTTTCCCAGGCTGGTCTCAAATCCCTGGGTTCAGACAATCCTCTCACCTCTGCCTCCCAAAGTGCTGGGATTACAGGTGTGAGCCATCATACCCAGCCTCCATTTTTCATATGGTGAGACTAAGGCTCTGAAGTGGGGTAACTGACTCAGTTCACTTGCAGAGGGTGCCAAAAAACATATACACATTTTAAGAAAGGAAAAAACTGTATCAAACTTGCAATATTCAATAAGAAGAATACAAGTCACATTTGACTTTTGCAATGACACTTCTGATTACAGTGAACATCTCTTAACAGCTCTTAAACTGTGTATACATTTCTTTTTGGCACCCCCGGTATTTATTAATTTCTGTATGATCCAAAAGCTCACAATCGTTCTACTTTGCCAACTATACTGCTGTTATCAAATATTTCCTTTTTACTTGGCTTCCAGAGTTAATTTATGTCTGTTCAGAATGAAAAGTTAATTCCACAGTATGTAGCAGTGGACAGTGAAGGTTAGTGTCAAGTGAGAACATTAAGTTAAATTAGGAATCACGAATAAGACAAATGTGCATTTACAGTGACTTGAAAGGCAAAAAGCAAAGAAACAGGCTCTTGAATTATTTTCAAGATTTCTCTACCAAAGTGAAGGAAGGTAGAAATTTTAATATTGCAATAAATTGTTATTTTTTTGTTTCTTATCCCAAAAGAGTGTTGCATTCTGTTCAGCCTACCCAAATTTAAATATTTGTTAATATTACTATTTCTAATACACTTAAGGAGATTTTAGTGGACTGCATTTGATTTTAAGCAGTTACTGAAATTTGGGGCATTATTATTTTTTATTTTTAGCCATAAACATAGACAAATTATACCGATTGGATATATATAAAGTGCTAGTTTTTTAAAAAGAAAGATTTTGTGTGCTTACTAACAAGCACTAAAAAAGAGTCTAAAGTACTGTGAATTAGTTGAATTTAAACTAATTTAGTTTAATTTAGTAGGAACATAAAGTCTGATGGCATATTTTCTTTACTGCAAACAAAACCCACTTCCAAAGATCTGCATGGGTAGTGAGTTCCTGTCCCCCGGCCCCCAAGGTTGAAAGCATTCTGGGTAAAGCACCATTACCTGGACTCTCCCTGGACGTGGTGTGACGGCTGTGTCCATACTGGAACTGCCAATGTTTTTGATGGCTCCGCCCATTTCACTACCATTGGGCCACAACTCTTAATCAAAGTCACTTCAAAGACCCCAAACAGATTGATTCGCATGTGAACGCTACCCAAACTGTCTTTGAAAGGAGGAGGGACTCTAGTCTTAAGTTCCTTTGAACCTACTGTTGCTCATTTACTAGTATTTACTTTGCATGGCCTATGGCTGAACCATGGAAATTGGAAAACAAACTCCTATTCAGCAAGTCATGTCAAAGGTGACTGCAGAGCCAGAGAGTCGACTGTGGGACAGACATTCTTGCTGATCAGGAGGCCTCTTCTGCAGCACTGCTGTCTCCACAGTTACATACCTGTCCATGGAAGCCTTTCGTTTATCTTGTCTATGTGGGAAGTCCTAGACGATACCATCAATCTGGGAGATGAGAGAGATGCCCATTTGACACTACAACAATGGCTATGGGGCAAAAAAAGAAGAAAGAAAGAAAGAAAAAAGAAAATTAGATGGACCCTGAACAAAGTTCTTTTAAATTGTGCTATGATTATAGAAAATATTCAACAGACACTGTTCAGAAACATACTCTGTGTTCTTCCAAACACACTGTCAAACATTTTTACTTAAGAACACAGAATGGGGACAGTCCATGGACCCAGTGAAGAGAGAAACAGGAAGTAACTCCATCTCTGAGTTTTCTTATGGAAGAAACTCAGATTCTCCCAGAAGAATAAAGCTGCAGCACGCATCCCTGCCTCACAGTCATTAATGGCAAGCATATATCCTGTTGGTTAATCTTATGGCAGACTCAGGAAAAGGGTACAAAATGTGTCATATCTAAATGTTTTTTGAGTTCTGTGGTACCCAAACCAGAGTTACTGGTAATAGTATTAGCCTAGATTGAACACTGAAAAATGTTAAAATTGGATTCCTTAGAGATATATTCAAACATACTTTAAAGTTCATTTAGATGTGAAAAATTCAAGAACCCAGGTTGAATTCTAAGACTCCCCCCCCCCCCAAAAATGCTTTACACATGCATTTCTCACTCTGCAGTGTTTTAAGGTCCAATTGTGAGAACTTTCCACAGGGCATGTGAAAGAGCCTTGGAAAAGTGTAAAGGGCTTTGCCCATCACGACCATCATCATCATTGCTAATAGAATCCACTGGAAGTCTGGCTGACTGGCATGTCTATGATTGAAGTTGAGTCCTGTTCATGTCACCAGAATTGAAATGAAGATGAAGCTTTTCTTATGGGACAGTCTTTACTTGACTATGGAATTTGCTGCCAAACTCAGTGCTGTCACTGACTGACCTTTAGGGCAAGGTGCAAAGTCCATCTGTTTCCACTGACTTTTACTCCAGGGGGGTTAATTTGAGAAAGAAAAAAAAAAGATCCAGACATGATATGGAAGAGATGTGAATGTGAATGTTTATTTATCATTGATTCTTTTTGTCTAATATTATACTTTCTAGATATTCCAAATGCCTCACAAAAATAGATCAATATACAAATATATATAAATGAAAGGATGAAAATTTTAAATACACATAGAGAATAAAAGGTCAAAAACATTATGACAAAAATAGCACATTGTGCTTAAAATGCTTGTTTTTATCACCATTTAGGTTTCAATATAACTGAAATAAAAGCAGGTGAAAAGATCAGTTTAGGAAAGTGTCTCGTAAGAGGTTTTATGGATGAGGAAGCAATGCCAGTGATGAAGATCTCATGGGTCTACTGCACAGAATACATGTCCACCCTTGGAGTACTGTTACTGCAGAAGTCTTCTGCAAGGTATCTCCATACATGGCATCCTTAGACTTCGATTCTACAATTCCAGTTAAAACCACAAAATACTTCACATCCTGACCTTTAGTAGTAAACTAAGAAGAGAAAGCTTAATTGCATAGAGTCACAAAGCACACATACACTGCCTATCACCTTGATTCCATCACTCTGGGGTATGGTATCCCCTTTTTCTGAGGAAAGGGGAAAGGAGTTAGAGACATACTCTCTCCAGGAGCTGGATACTCCAATCTCACTTAATGGCCTATTCTCTACTTCTTCCTTCCCCCCAAGGATCTATTATATTTCCTAGGATTTCCTCATTATAATATGAGTGAGAGATACTGGATTTGAAATATTTCCTTGTTACTATATCATTATCTAAAAACTTTACCCAGGAGTGACTATGCAGAGGGTGCCCCCAAAATGTATTTGCATTTTAAGCAAGGAAACTGAGTTAAAATTGTGATACTCAATATACCATTAACGGAAGATGAATACAAGTCACGTTTGACTTCTGCAATTACAAGAGGTGTTCAAAGTGGTTACCATCAATGTCGACACTTCTGATTATGGCAAACTAAAAGTAACACATAAATAACATCTCTTAAAATTCGTATACATTTTTTGCCACCTTTTCATACATTTTTACAGAATTACTGGGAAATCTAGCCAAGAACACAACTTTCCTGTCTGTCAGCCTAATTCTTAATTCACCAGATCACATCAGCCCTAGAATATATACCTGGGTGGGGTGGGTAACAGAAATGACAAAGTGATTATTGGTATATGGAAATGAGAAAAATAATATGAGTCTAAATAGTATTATAGATCTTTAGATAGGTCTATTTGACCTCAGGTTCAATTTTTAATCTATATTTTTCTCTGCTTAAAGACTAATCTGTGCAATGAGCTGCAGTTGATAACTATTTGAGATTGCTTGTTCTGTAATAACTAATAAAAAATATCTGACATCAGTTGGGTATAGTGGCTCATGCTTGTAATCCCAGCACTTTGGGAGGCTGAGGCAGGAAGATTGCTTGAGCCCAGAAATTCAAGATTGATTTGGGCAACATAGTGAGACTTCACCTCTAGAAAAATTTAAAAAATTAGTTGGGTGTGGTCGTGTGCACCTATAGTCCCAGCTATTTGGGAGTCAGAGGCAGAGGGATGGCCTGAGTCCAGGAGGTCAAGGATGTGGTGAACAACACAGTGAGATACTGACTCAAAAAAACAAAAACTAAACCAAAATCTGGCCAGGCACGGTGGCTCACACCTGTAATCCCAGCACTTTGGGAGGCAGAGGCAAGAGGATTGCCTGAGACCAGGGATTCAAGACCAGCCTGAGCAACTTGGTGAGACCTTGTCTCTACAATAAATTTAAAAAAAATTAGCCAGGCATGGTAGTGCACACCTGTAGTTCCAGCTACTTGGAAGGCTGAGGCAGAAGAATCGTCTGAGCCCAGCAGGTGGAGGATGCAGTGACCATGAGCGTGCCACTGCACTCCAGCCTGGGTGACAGAATAAGTCTCCACTCAAAAAAAAAAAAAAAATCTTCAATGAGCATTCCCACTGTGCCAGGTACAAGTCTAAGCACTTAATAGGCAGTGCTTCATTTAATTGTCACAAGAAACCTATGTGGTGGGCGCTATTGTTATGACCACCCTACAGGTGAGGAAACTGAAGCCTAAAGAGCTGAAGTATCTAGCTCACAATCAGGGAGCTGGGGCTGACTCCAGAGGCTGTATCATTCATCTCTGCATCCTACTGCTTCCTCAATGTAACTTGTAAACACTGGCCACCCAATGGGCTGAGTGGAACATCAGCATCCACTAAACTGGGGAGACTCTGTCTTAATTAGTAAAGACACTGATTCAGCAAAGGAACAACTTGGTACATAGCCACACATAAACTGAGACCTGACCAAATGTGAGATAACCAAGGGAACATCTGCCCCAAACAGCCCATTTCTGATGTACAAAAATCTTTCGTTGTTAGTACAATAGCCATTTGTATACAAACGGAGGCTGATATGAACGTAAACATTTTGCCCTCCAGTGTAATAGGTTAAATGTCTCTTTGAAATCCGGTTCTCAGTATTGGGTCTTCAAATCTACACTGACCTGAGGTCTGCTGTCCCGGTCAGAGTTGTGAAGAACTCTGGGTAGGGGGTTTGGAGGGTGGTGAGGTCTCAGTGGACCTGCTTTCAGTTTGTATCTGAGCCTCGATTGTGACACTCTCCTACTGGGGACGAGCTCCAAGTGAAACTAAGTGGAACTTCAAATTTCAATCCCTAACACCCTTTTGACATTGTGGTAGTGTGGAAGTCTACCCCTGCCGACAACAGGTGTAGCATGGGAAAGATCACCAGCCCACAGATAACAAGCGTGCATATGTCTAGTGAATTTAATTAGACAAGTGCCCATTAACAGTTTTTGCAGATGTTCACATCAAATCGCTAAGCTAATTTTCTCACACTCTTCTGTTTGGCTTGTTTTCTCTTTCTTAAATGTATCTACTCTCTCCTTAATCTTATGATGTCTACATGGAAGCAAGCTTCCTTCTGTTTCTAGAATCCAGATACTCGATTCACAGTGTAATATGAAGAGATTCAACTGCTAGTTGATGTTTAGTCCTCATTATGAAATGCATATTGTTCATGGTTAAGGACTTTTTCTGGAAGGTAGGGAAATAGTGGCTGTGGTTAGCTCAGAGCTCCAGGCACTGACACAGAGAATGTGTACTCCGGTTTCTCTGAGACACCTTAGCCCACCCAATTAAATAACTGGAAAGAACAGTGGCTGCATTTGACCATTCTGTAGAAGCGCTTTACTACATCAAGTGCTTGTGGTCCCAGAAGCAAAGGCTTTCTCTAAAGAAACAACTTATTTTTCAAGAGTGTCTTAGGGCATGTCTGCACAGCTAAATATCCTGGATTTTAAAAAAGCAAGCATTTTGTAATGGAGTAGAAAGAAGACAAGCTAGGAAAGAGGAAATTTGGGTGCTTGTCTTAGTCTCATTCCTAACTAGCTGGGTACCTTGACAAATCACTTCATCTCTCTCAGCCTTAAGTTTCTTTATTTATAAAACAACAGAGATGAAGTTTAACAGATATGAAGTTTAGGATTCCTTCTAATTCAAAAGTTCAGTTTTGTTTTTAATATAACGAAACCTCATTGTTTCTCTCTGCCCTACAAGTGTGTCTCCTGAGAATAACAGGCACAGAGCTTTACAAATATCCTTTTCTTTAACCTATAATAGCCCTGTCAGACAGATATAGTTAGCATCCCATCTTTGCAAAAATCACTCCTGTGAGAAGATTTAAAAATAATATCTCTAAAAACTAAGAGAAGTGTAAGAGGTCAGTATTGACACAAACAGAAAAAAGATCTAAAATGTAGTAGGTACCTACTCTGCCTTCCTTTCCTTTCTGTCCCTCCAAGTCTCTACTCCATTTGTAAAATGGGTCTATCTTACCTTTCCAAGCAAAAAGCAGAAGCCCCAAACAAGTGAGCTTCTCAGAGTGTTTCCAGATCTAAAATAAATGCCCATGCCCACAAAGAATGGTCTCATTTAATCAGCTGTCGGGAGTTGGTTGTTAAAAATTCTAGGAAAACCTTCGGTTAAGGAGAATTCACAGACCCTCTAGAAATAAGACTACAGCTGCATGGAAAACATCTGACCCTGAGTAGAGTCATCCTTCGGTTTCTGTGGTAGGGGATTGGTTCCAGCCCCCCACCCCCATCCCCATAGATGCCAAAAGTCAAGAATGCTCAAGTCCCTGATATAAAATGGTATTGTATTTCCATGTAATCTATGCACGTCCTCCTGCATACTTTAAATCACTTTGAGATTACTTATAATACCCAATACAATGTAAATAGTTGTTACAACGTACTAATTTTAAAATTTGTATTACTTTTTATTGTCGTGGTACTATTTTTTATTGTTTTTTTTTTCCCTAGATATGTGGTTCAATCGCTGGACATGGAATATTGGATACAGACAGACCATATTACACAGGCAAAGGGAAACTCTTAGGACCTGCCTCTGATAATTGACATGAAAAGGGAAGAATGAGAGACAAATAATAAAGATACAAGCCAATAAAATAACTTATATGAATTTCAAACAAACTTGTGGAATTGATATGAATAATCTCTATGTTAAATATCAGATAGATTTATGTTTTAGTTTATTCTTTCGTTTTTCTTGCTTGTTTATATGCTAGCTTGTCATTTTCATGTTCCTACTTTTTTTTTTTTTTTTTTTTTTGAGTTAGAGTCTCACTCTGTCACCCAGACTGGAGTGCAGTGGCCCCTCCCGGCCACTGCAGCCTCGACCTGCTGGGCTCCGGCGATCCTTTCACCTCAGCCTTCCAAGTAGCTGGAACTACAGGCACGCGCTACCACACCCGGCTAATTTTTGATTTATTGTAGAGATGAGGTCTCATCAAGTTGCCCAGGCGGGTCTTGAACCCGCAGGCTCAGGCAATTCACTCACCTCAGCCTCCCAAAGCGCTGGGATTACAGGCTGAGCCACCAAGCCCGGCTTATTCCTACTATTTTTAAGATAAAATATTGATGGCTTAAATTTAGGTCACTCCTAGACCCAACCCATGTCCCCATTTCCCAAGAACCATCTAGTATCGTGCATGACGACCAGACTTCACATTCCAAGCCAAAGACTGGAATCAGTGGATGGTATTGACAGACACAACACATTGACATAACAAATGTGTCTTTATTTTGCGTGAATAAATGTGCACATTGCACTCAGTCTAGTAAATGGATACCCAACGTCCCATGGAAATCATCAGAATTAGAAGAGTAAATGCAGGCTAATTGAGCCCACCTAGGCAGCTGAGCACTCCTACATTAATAGTGTTTACGAGGATTAGGTATATAAATGTTTATTATGCAGGTACCCTTGTTGATGAGGTGTGCCTGCCTTCCCCGGCATATTCCCACTATTGCCAGTTCCAACCTCCTCCACACCACTCCCCCGGCAGTTTCCCACTACTGCCAGTCATTTTCTTAAGGTATTACGATGGTTGTTTGGGGTCCGCTTGTGAGTGGGAACATGTGATGCTGGGTTCTTTGTTTCTGTGATGGATCACTCAGTGTTGTGGACTCTGGGCCCATCTAGAGTGCTGTGGGGTCCATGGTTTGGTCCTTCTTTATGGCTGCATGGTGTTCCATTGTGTATATGAACCACATTTTTATTGTCTAGTCCTTTTTTGATGGGCAGCACAGTTGGTTCCATGTTTTTGCTGTTGTGAACAATGCTGCAATAAACATAAGTGTGCAAGTATCTTTTTAAAAAATAGTATTTACATGGTTCAAGAGGTCCATATGGGAACTTCCGTATCAAGTTCCAGGTCATAAGCAATGGGATCTGATTTTTTTAAAAAATAGCCTGCACCCCTAAAATCCCTGCTACAAGCAAAATATAGTTGGTTAAGACATTTATGAGGGAATTTCATCCTATTTTCATACACATTAGCCACTGAGAATGACAAGATGAATCAACAGAATTGTGATTTTTTTTTTATTTTTATTTTTTCTTTTTTTGAGTTGGAATCTCACTCTGTCGCCCAGACTGGAGTGCAGTGGCCACTCCCAGCCACCACAGGCTCAACCTGCTGGGCTCCGGCGATCCTTCCGCCTTAGCCTTCCAAGTAGCTGGAACTAGAGGCGCACGCTACCACACCTGGCTGATTTTTGATTTATTGTAGAGATGAGGCCTTGCCAAGTTGCCCAGGCCGGTCTCAAACCCGCGGGCTCAGGCAATCCACTCACCTCAGCCTCCCAAAGTGCTGGGATTACAGACTGAGCCACCGAGCCCAGCTAGAATCGTGATTATATCAACATTTTATTTATGTATTTATTTATTGTTTCTTTAAATGAAAAAAGTTTTTAAAGGGAAATGTTTTGCCGTATATCAACATTTTTAAACAGTGTTCTTTGAATGGTCTTTTTTAAGTTTTTAGAAGTAGAAATTAAAATTAGCCTTGATGGAGGGTGCCTTTCATCCTGGAAGCCTTTTCTGTTTGAGGTAGGATTGGTACAAGGGGTTTCCATAGCCTCCCACCCCCACGCCAATGAGTAAGAAAGCCAAGCCCACTGTCACTCCCAGAAGACAAGCATTTGCTGTCATAGACAGGCATGCATTCTATTTTCTGCCTTTTATAAATAAGTTTTGTAAGGACAGAGTTATATGTATACCATTTAGTAGGCCGATTGCTACTATTTTTAGTAACTATACATAGTAATTCATTCTGAAAATAATTATCTAAACATAATAAGCTGCTAAAAATTTCCAACAATGTGTACTCAAGCACAGTGCTTTCTTATCCATTTTTAGAAATTAATACATTCTGCACAAGCAAATTGTATAATAATTTAAACTTGCCATTTATGCAAAAAGCTATTTCCCCTTTTTCATGGAAAATTGCTTTAAATGTGCATTTTACATTTCTGTCTTTTTAAATAGAGGATATTGGACACGGTGATATTATCTAAACTTGTCTTGGGGACTTGGAGTTTTCCTTAGAAAAATTTGTATTTTTTTTTTCTTTTTTTTTGAGTTGGAGTTTCACTCTGTTGCCCAGGCTGGAGTGCAGTAGCCTCGACCTGCTGGGCTTAGGTGATCCTTCCACCTCAGCCTTCCAAGTAGCTGAAACCACATGTACATGCCACCACACCCAGCTAATTTTTTGATTTATTGTAGAGATGAGGTCTCGCCAATTTGCCCAGACTGCTCTCAAACTCATGAGCTTGAGCAATCCTCTCACCTCAGCCTCCCAAAGTGCTGGGATTATAGGCATGAGCCACTATGCCTGGCCGAAAAATGTGATTTTTTTTTTATGAGGATTAAAATCCTGTCCTGAATTTCCCTTTTTTCCAACAGAATGTCACTTGTCATGTCATCTGTTCTTTAACAGTTCTCCTCACCCTTCAGTTTCCTTTTTTGGATGTTGGTTGTGACCAGGAAAATGTACCCAGACTAAGAGACTTACTCTGATGCTGTCTTGGAGCACACAGTTTCCTTAAATCTGACTCCAGAAGAGTGGAGTGTTAATGTAATAGTCTGACTATCCCTTAAAGATTATAACCTAGTGTTTGCCAAATGGTTGAAATATAAAAGGCCACAATATAGTCAATTCAATATGTGTGGCCCGGAGACCTCTGTTTATGGGCTAAATAAAGAAGGCATCCTTTCTTTATCTCAAACTCTTCCAGTAGAAATCCACAACCCCCAGCCATGCTGCACCAGAGAGAAGGCCTGTCTTTTCCAGGCTGCTCAATGATTTGACAGTCTCTGCCCCAACCTCCACTCCCCAGGCATTTTTGTTTTCATCTTCCACAGTATCACTCTATAAAGCAAATCACAAAATGGGTCTGGGAACGCTTTCGGCATATAATGCCCCTCTTCTGTGGGACATCCAAGAGGTGTCCAGAATGAGACCACAGGCGTCCTTAGGATGCTGACCCGACCCTGGGAACTCTAGCGTTTGACACAGGGGTCGAGAACCAATGTCCCTTGGATGCCTGCAGTGCTGTTATATGACCCTATCCCACTGGGCAGCTGTCAGCATCACAGCAGACAAACGTTTTGACTAGAAATTGTGCCTTATTGTGAGAGGTTGTGCTGGTATGAAAAGAACATTTTCATAAAAAGATCCATTAGAAGATTGCTTGGGAAATTATAGACCTGCTTGATTTGTATGTTCCAGATTATTTTCATCTAATTTACTTTTTCTTACTTTTCTAAAAGTTGGGATCAAAAGATAATAAATCACCTTCTCTTTCTGCTGCAGACAAGGGACATCACAGGTGATCTATCTTCCACTCCTTCTTCCCACATATAAAATGCAGAAGGTATTGTCAAGGTCATTTTGGCACAGCCAGTGTTTACCTCCACACTACAAAAGAAGAATAACGTCCTCTCTACATTTGTGCTAGCCGTTATGCCTTGAGGTTATATACACCCAAGAATCATAGATCTAACAGGAAAGAGATTGAACCCTGGCAGTTCCTTTGGCAGCTTTCTTTCTTACTCTACCAAGCTCCTTTATCTGTCATCTTTTGATTTTTGATTTATCATACACTGTATGTGTGGGCACCCTCAAAGTGTGTATTTCCAGCTTTCCTTGACAATTCAGAAGAGAAAAGTCATGTGCCACCAA
The DNA here is from genome assembly GCF_000164805.1 of Carlito syrichta. NCBI lineage: Eukaryota > Metazoa > Chordata > Mammalia > Primates > Tarsiidae > Carlito > Carlito syrichta. The sequence goes on along the minus strand of NW_007245792.1, from coordinate 117,605 downwards.
GTGACAGAGAGGAGTCCCCTGACGTCTGATGGGTGCCTGGTTATGTTCTCAGGCTTCTAAGCCAGTTATCCATCACCTGGCAATCCAATCCCACAGAGAATCCCCTTGTTGAAACCCCAAGAAGGGCTTCAGGGAAGCAAGATTCCTTCCTATAGGTTGTGGGGAGATACAACCTGCTATTTGGGGCACTGGTTGGAAAAGGACTGCTCAGGAAAGACTAATCAGGGGAAGTGAAGGTGCTCACCCTAGCCCTGAGTTGACTTGATTTTACCTTGGGCTACTGACCCCAGACAGAAACAAACTGGATGCGGATATGACCACTGCTTCAAAATCAACATACCCTACTTATGGCTAGGCTCTACTACCTTGATGCCCGAGTCAGTGACCCTCAACCACAGTATTTGCATCCGCTCTCTGCTTGACCTGCTCAGTGGAAAGAAGGTTTCTGTTCTTGTTCTGTGCAGTTGGGCCTTGTCAGAGGTTTGAGCAATTTCAAGAAATCTGGGGAATTCAATTTGTAACAGAAATAAACAGCAAAGGCAATAAAATAAGAACCCGATCCCCTTTATTTAAGCTAAGATTAAATAAATATATATTCAAATAAGTATCTTTTACTGGTAATAAGGAAGTAATAAAGATATTTTATACACACATAAATAGATGCACTTTCATGATTTTTGTAGATTTAAACTTACTTTTTAAATTTTTCAATACAATCACATAATTATGCAAATTGCTACCAGCTCAGACATACCAAAAAGGGTAAATAGTTTAATATCATTCCTTGACAATATTTGAAGTCATAGTAAATTAATCTGCATAGAGATGTTTTGCAAATATCTAATGAACCCACCACTGTACATTACTATGTATTTGCTGTAGCTGAGACTTTACCAGTGAAAAAATGCAAATAAATGCATTTAACAATCATCTCAATGTAACAAAATTGACAACTGGCTAAAACTACCTTTTTTAAGTTAATTTTTTAATTGATACATATCAGATGTATATATTTTCAAGGTAAAACTGCTCTTAAAATAGCCTTAAAAATACAACCATTCCTACAATGATTTTGTGCGTTTGTGTTCTTGGGTCAAGATTAAGCTCTGAGCTTCTTTTGCAGTAAACAATTCTCCATATACAAAGCCATCTTCGTGAAAATAATATCTAAGTAATATCAATGAAAAAAATTCTGTGTACCTTTCTCCCTCCCTCCTCCATCTTTACCACAATTCCCTTAATAATTTCTTCAAGTTTGCGTTGCAATTTATCTTCAAGAAACCCGTGCTTGGTGCTGAAAAGAGGATCTATTTTCATCAAGGACATAGAGGCTATAAATTATTAAAGTAGAGATTTAAAGGCCATTTTTGGACATGCTATTACTCACAGATCAGGTACATAATGAGGTGCCTTTAACATAACGAATTTATTAATTTTAGAAATGTTTAACATTGTCATCTGAAGAGATAGTCCACCAGAAAGTAATTCTACAGTTTGCAAGTAGCATAAATAATATGTTACTGGCATATGAAAGACTCCAAGACAGCATGTGATGTGGTATAACTGCAAACTACACTTCTTAGAAAAATACTTAGTTAACGTGGATGTTGGAGTCATATTTTTTATTTGAATATCTGGACACTAGAAGCGCATCCTCACCTTATTGTCTTCCCCAACTCTTTATGTTTTTGGAGAGATGAAAATAAGAAAAGATGGGAGAGACGTTAAATAAAATAGTAAAATATGAGGGGAGCTTTCAAAAATAGTCGATCTTTTTTTATCCTCTTTCTTTTCTCCCCTTCTTGAATGGTGTCGGGACACAAAGGCTCAACGGGCTTCCCTCAGTGGTCGCTCAGCCAGGGATCACCCCTGCTCTGCCCAGAGTCACCACACTCTCTCCTCTCTCCTCAGCCCCCTCCTCTGTAAGCCCTCCCCCAGTCTCATTCCCAAAGGCAGTGTGCTTTCAAGTGTGACCCCAGCCTGCCTGCCTGTTAGTTTAGTAGCTTCAGTTAAGACCAAGCCACTCCACGGAATAGAAATGTGCATCTTTAAATAAAGGATGACATAAAATTGTAAACATAAAACACATGACTGTCACTCATCAAAATGAGAATAACCCATAGCCAAAGGCTTTGTTAACCTTAAGATAATTTATGATGAATTGTTTCCTAGATGACTATATGCATATTCTGTATCTGCATAGCCTGGTGAGGCTGCTGATTTTATCTAATCAGGAGAAAGTCCCATAGAGAAGGTGAATTTACCAGAATATGAAAAGCAAGAAACCAGTGGTAAACACAGAGGAACTTGCACTTGAATTACAGTCTGCCTCCCAACCCTGCATTTATGCAGAAGACTCAGATGTCTTATTTCTCTGAGTTACTAAACATATAGTCAATATTTTGCAGCTTTTTACAAATAGGAAGTATGCTTTTTTAAAAAACATATTTTTTATTTTAAAATTGTGGGGTACAGTTAAGGGTTAGGTATACAAATATGCATTGTGCACCTACCCTTGTTGATGAGGTATGCCACTCCCCGTCCTCAGACAGATATTAGTGATCTCTCACAGAAACAAAGATCTGAGTATCACATGCTCTCACTCATAAGTGGACCTTGAACAACTATTGTAATACTATAAAAAAAGGATGGACAGTGGTGGGAAACTACGGGGGGGACAGGAGGGGAAGGGAGATGGGATTAATGGAAATATGTTATTATTCCAGTTCCCGGTTCTGAGAACTTGCATATACAGAATCTAAATTCAGCCTGAAACTCAGGAAGTGCTTCGGTTGTTAGCCATTAAGAAAGTCAACAGTTTACAATCGCAATCATTTATAAGGCAGTGAGCTCCCTGACAGTATGGTGCCTAGTGTCTATTACTAATTCATAGCCAGTTCTGTCCAAGGAACTTGGCCTTTGGCTTTTTGCCTGACAGCACAATATCCAGTGAGTTAAAGCAGTACGATTTGCCCATTCTTTTCACCGTTATGTGTATCAAAGAAACAACTTCATTAAGGTGTGAATTATTTCATGCAGATGGTGTTTCTGTCTTCACCCTGATCTATCCACGCAGCGCATCACCTCCAAAAATGAGCCAACAGCCTCCTTCTGAAGTTGGCGTCAACGATGCCACCTTGTGGGCACTAACCCCCTCCTGGAAATACCAGCTCCTTCCTGCGAGCTGCCTGCCAGGCTTCCAGAGACCCTGAAAAACCTGTTCCTACATGCCTTAAAAGGTTACTTGGGGCCCATCCCGCAGCCGCATCGCACTCCCCCTGCATCACCCGGCCTGTTGGCCTCTTGAAGGTGGCACGCAGGGCCGGTGTCGTTGCTTGGAGTAGAGCAATGCAGCGTCGTTCCAGGCTCTGCCCGGCTTCAGCCTGGGGAGGCACAAATCGCTTCCAGGAGGCCTCGCATATGATTAGCCGGAGCCAATGAGCAGCCTCGGAACAGGCAGCGGTTGCCAAAAGAGCAGATGTGTCTGAAGTCTGCATCGGTTCATCTGGTGACCTCCAGAAATCAGTGAAAGATTTATATTCCTAATTATAGACTTTTCCCCCCCTAATTTAGTCATCCTTCTCTTCATTAAAAAAATGGAGATACAATTGCAATTTAAAATCCAATGTCACTTTAGGATGGGTGTTAGGATTTTTGAGTTTTTGCAAACCACAATATTGACTTTCTCGAGGTAGGCTGGCAACACACACACGCGCGCGCGCGCGCGTTTACAGAAATATACCAAATTACGGTGCTCACAGCAATAAAAAAACAAATGCACTTCGGTTGGAATTTGGTGCTCATTATAACTTAGAAGATGTGAAAATAAACTAGAGTTGACTGGGAATTTATGTGCTCACTGGATAATCAGTATTGAGACAAGAGACTATGGAAGAAATTGGATGGGTCATATTGCAGTGGTCAATTGTTGAAAGTATTTTGTTTTTACAGTTGAATGTTGTTTGGGCCACAGGGATGTTCTGCAACTTAAAAAAAAATCCACAAAGCTTTCTAAAATGCCGTAGTAAAGGGACAGGTAATTCTCTCTTTTCTCTAACAATTTATTGGTTTGCCTGTGGGACCATCTTATATAGGTTCACGATTTCTGTAGATGCATCCACCAGCTCCATCAAAATGAAAACAATTCCTTGTCAATTTGCCTTGAAAAATAAAAACACAGGGTTTCTGTGTTTCTCGTATGGGCTTAACCACAGAAATATGTGCAAAAAAAAGAATGAGTATAATTCACTCTTAGCTAGTGAATTTGCTTTTGCATTAACAAATTTATGATAGGCCCTAAATCTACCTTCCCCTGTTTGTTGCAAAGTTCCAAGTCCAGGATAGCAGGTGCTATACACGCTTTTGTGCAGGAGGTCCACGTTGAATCAGGAATATTTTCAAGTATTATGACAAAGATTCTCTTGCCGTGTCATTCTAAAAATGAAATCTGAATTGTTTCTTTTGAACATTAAAAAAAAATCTTTTTACTAAGAAGCAAATGAACCAAGGAGAAAGATTGTTTTCTATGTTAGCACTTAAGTTACTTTGACATTACTACAAAGTTCAGTGGTTTTTGATCAGAAAGTCTGCACAGTCTTTATGCAAGGAAACTATTTCCTTGCTGGGGAAAGGAAATAAACTCACATGCTGTGGGTGAGAATCTCTCTAGCGATGACATATACAACTGTGGGTTCCAAGACAAACCCAGATGTATAGAAAATAACCCAAAGTGCCCACATGGAGACAACCTTAAACCAATTATTGCTCAAAGCAGGAAAAAATTGTTGTCAGGGACTTGATTGTGTACGAAAGGAATGTTGTTTGGTTTCAGAACCAAAAATTTCCGACAAGATAGAGCATGAGCTTTCTGAAAAGAGAGAGCTTTTTGTTTTTTTGTTTTTTTTCCTCACAAACATGCTCAGACATAGCTTTCCTTTCAGCTAATTAAGCTGTTTTAAAGCAAACTGGTCAAACAGTGACATCTTAGTGGGGAGCCTTGGAGTCAACTGCATGATATAGAAGACAGGACACTTAAAGGGTGACTTCTGCTATTGTGTTCTCTGGCTGAATATTTTCTACTTGGTCAATGCTGCCAGAGTGACCCCATACAATTGGGAGAATTCAAAGCCACTGACCTCAAGAGATGCCATTAAGAAGGCAACCACAGAATGAGATTTCATGGTCAGAAGCCAAACTTACTCTCTCCTACCAAGTCCTGATGCTCACAATATTTTATATGTATGTTTTCTTCCTGTCATTAACATATTGTTAAAACAACTAAATAAAAAGAGAACACAGTCATCAGGAACTGCTATTAATAATTATTCCTGTGTTATTGTAAAACTTTCAGGCTTTTTCATAAGAGTACTAGTTGGGGAGAAAAGTCAGCTTCTAGGTTAATCATGGTTCATTTAAGAGAATGTTGTGGAATACCTAGAACACATTTCTCTTAGCCAGCACAGCAAGGAGGATGGACTATCTTCCCTGTCAAATGTTATTTAAATGATGTATGGCACACATTGTCTTTCAAAACCCAATACATTGTCTTTGGTATTTTGACATCAGCAGTGTTTTGACAAGACAGTATACATTTTCCCATGCTGAAGCAAAAAGAAACAAAATCAAATTTTCCATAAACAGATGCAAGATTGTTGAAAATGCTTGTCCTGCATATTCCTTATATTAAACACATTGAATTGATCAGTTGGCTAAAAATGGGTGTTTTGAAAGTCTGATAATGTTATAGGAAGTTTTGTTTCCTCCATTAATAGCAAATGATTCATTCTCTCTTGCCAAGTAGCACTGTGTTTTTACTAAACAATATGATCCTGGGACTAGTTACAATAAAAACATTTTAGATAAATCTCATGTCTTCCTGTAGAGGTCAGATGCTACCTGTTTAGATAGGAGACTAGTACAAAAGGAATTAATGAAAAGTAGTTTAAAACAGAGGGAAGAATGATTAAGTACATGCTTACTTTTCAACCCTTCCTCATAAGAGATGTCACAATTAAGCCAGTATTTATTTATAGAAGAGCCTATGTTGTTCTTTAACTTTTAAATATCAACTATACCACAAATAAGTGGTCCACAGAAATAGACCATCTTGCTAGTAAGCAAAGGGGGAACTGAATACTAATACTTACTAGCTGAGAATAGGATTATTGAGAGTACTGTTGCTTCACGATGAAGAAAATTTTCAGGAGCTGAATTGCCTCAGACTATATTCCACTCCACCAACTCCTCTCGCTGTGTAATTTTAAGCAAGGCATGCGACTTCCTATTTCCTCAGTTTCCAAACTTGAGAAAGGAGGCTGACAAGAGTCCCTGCCCCTAGGGAGTCTTGCAAGCGTTAAGTGAGTTAAGTGTCTGGCACATGGAATCACTCTGTGAATGTTAGTAAGTATGATTACTATGTTCAGGCATTATGCTAAGTGCTTTACACACATTATTACTTTTAATCTTCACAAAAATCCTGCAAGGGCTAAATCATTCTCTCCTTTGTAAGACTAAAAAAGCTAAAGTTTATAGCATCTAACGGATTGTTCCAGTGTCACAGAGCTCAGATTTTAATCTAATTTTCCCGACTCCAAAGTCCATAGTACTCTATTAGATACTACTGCTTTTCAAATAGACAACTGATTGTAAAAATATATATAGAAAAATAGGGGGAAAAAACATTCAAAATCTGTTTTGGGGGACAGCACTCCTGCTATTTTGACAGATTATCTTTTAAACAAATAAAAGTATATCATTTGTGTACAGCACATCCATCTTTTATGTATAAAAGAACTTGGCCACATTTATACAGCCATGCTGTGGAAAGATGGAGCCCAATGATGAGCTATCATACAACTATCCTAAAGTTAAAAAAAAATGAGGAGCCAGCCTCGGCGCCTCAGCCTGTAATCCCGCGCCTTTGGGAGGCTGAGGTGAGTGGATTGACTGAGCCCG
>NW_007245792.1:99594-110524 GCF_000164805.1 Carlito syrichta | reverse complement strand
GGACTCACCATGTTGCCCAGGCTGGTCTCGAACCCCTGGGCTCAGGCAGTCCTCTCACCTCAGCTTCCCAAAGTGCTGGGATTACAGGCTTGAGCCACTGTGTCCGGCCCCAAGTGTTGTTACAGACGCTGCAAATGCAGGGGGCCAGGCTGCCTCAGCCTCTGCTTGCTGGATATAAGTCCTTCCATTGGCGACATAAATCCTTCCTTACTGGTGACAGCACCTGCTATGGGCCCAGAGAAGGCACCAGCAGGCGCCAGCAGAATCTGGGAACAGATTTTACTTCCTTCTCAAGTTTACTCATCTTTTAAAAGACTGGAGCTGCTCTTTCCTTTGTCTTGTCACTATGTAGGATTTCTGGCTCTGTTGAAATACTATTTAAGCAAAGCCTCTAAGCCACTGCCTGAAGAGAGATATACTTTTTTGTTAGTTTGTTTTTGGGTCAGGGTCTCACTCTGTCACCCAGGCTGGAGTGCAGTCCAGTCTGGGCGACAGAGTGAGACTCGGACTCAAGAAAAAAAAAAAAAAAAAATGAGGAACCCAACTGGCCTATAACTAACTACTGATGCCTCCCAGTGATTTGAGTCAAAATCTGGCCCCAGGAGGCAGCTCTGGTCCACCTTGTTTGTGCACTGGCTCTAGATTTCCATCATCGTCCTGGGTTCCCACAGCAGAATAGATAGCACACAGCAAAGGAAGACCAGGTCAGGCCCTCACCCTACCCCACATGATTCTGGCAGAAAAGCTACTTAAATGAGTTGGGCCGAGGAAAAAGCACAGTCATGACAGCCTTGGCAGACCAGGGACTCTGGCTCCATCATAGCTCTGTCTAGCTACGTGTGTGACTTATTTGTCTGAGTTAGTTTTCTTCTCAAAAATTGTGAGCAATGTATATCTTGAAGGATGGCTATGAAGATAAGAAAAAAATGTGTATGAAATACTTGACATAGAGCTGCCCTCAAGAAAAATTCTTATAAGTAGCCATCAATAACAATAGTTTGTCATACTCATTTATGACTTATTTTGAGTGCCTACTACCTACCTACACTATTCCAAGTACTCTGGGTGGTCTCGCCCACTGTTCAAATGACCACAACCATGTGTTTGTCTCTAGAAAACAGTGGCACCTCTAAGATTAGAGGCAAAGTCTCTTATTTCTGCTGTAGAGTCCCTGCACTGGCAAGTGACTCAAGTCTGTAGAGATGGTTAAAATGACAAATAAAACATTAAAGTATTAAAGAAGAAACCGTTGAGATAATTATGTCTGAGCCAAGGAGTGGGACAAAGGAAACTAACTTTAGAAAATGAAATACAGAAGACTTGCACACATAAGAACTATCAAATGTCTCAAGGCATCAGGGATTGTTATTTTTTCTTTTTTTTTTTTTGAGTAGGAGTCTCACTGTCACTCAGACTGGAGTGCAGTGCAGTGGCCGCTCCCGGCCACCGCAGCCTCGACCTGCTAGGCTCCGGCGATCCTTCCGCCTCAGCCTTCCAGGTAGCTGGAACTACAGGCGCACGCCACCACGCCCAGCTAATTTTTTTGATTTATTGTAGAGATGAGGTCTCGCCTGCCCAGGAGGGTCTCGAACCCGCGGGCTCAGGCAATCCACTCACCTCAGCCTCCCAAAGGCGCGGGATTACAGGCTCAGCCACCGAGCCCGGCTGATTGTTACTTTTTCATTCTATGGTTGAGTCAGAGAAGATGAAAGGTAAGAAGAATCCCACTACCGAGTGAGAGTGTAGAAAGGTTGAAGATCCAGTATAATTTCCCATGTGCACAAGAATACTCAAGTCTGACTTATAGCTTAAGGCCAGTAAAATACAGAAGACATTTTGACTCATTAGCAGTTTTTCCCAGACTTTAATGTTTTGAATACAATTAAGGGCAAACTTTCTCACAATTAATGTCTTATCGGTATTTGAAAGTCTTGAAAAAAAAGCTGAAAATCTGACCAAAGCAACTTTCTTTAGTGCAAAGAGTGGCTAGCTCAGTTCCTCTGGTTTTCGCTGTTAAACAATTCCTGCATGAATGTTTATAGCAGTTTTATTCATAATCGCCAAAACGTAGGTGAATGGATTAACAAATTATGGTACATCCATACAGTGAAGTACTCTCCAGTGATAAAAAGAAATGAGCTACCAAAGCGCAGAAAGACACGGGAGAGCCTTAAAGGCATGTTACTAAGTGAAAGAAGTCAATGTGAAAAGGCTACACACTGGATAATTCCAACTATAAGAGGGATCCCTAAAAACCTGGAATTATCTTTTGGAGGGCAAGCTCCTTGTAGTACACTTGGAATCTGTTCTTCTGAATCAAACAGTCAAGCAAAGTTTTTATCTGGAAGTTTTGGGAAGGTTGTGTCATGATTTGTGGAAGAAACATTCTGACTTGTGACAGACAAGTGACTGGTTCTTCCACCATAACAATGCACCTGCCCACATTGCACTGAGTGTTCACCGGTTTTTGACCAAAAACGTCATGACTCTTGTACCCCACCCTGCCTATTCACCCAATCTTCACTCCACCACCCTATTTACCCCATGCAACTTTTTTTTTTGGTGTCTGAATGAAAAAAGTCTTCACAAGGAAACGTTTTGCTGATGTGGAAGAGGTGAAACAAAAAATGGCAGAAGCGTTAAAAGGCCTCAAAATTGATGAATTCAAAAACTTTTGAGCAGTGGAGGAAACATCTCAATAAGTTTATCTTGAATCAAACAGAGAGTACTTTGAAGGTGACTGAAGCTTAAACATGTAAGAATAAATACACAATTTTTAATAAATAAATTCCAGGGATTTTTGGGTCCCCCTAGTATATGCCATTCTGGAAAAAGCAAAACTATAGAAGCAGTAAAGAGATCAGTGGTTGCCAGAGTTCACAGAGGAGGAGAGATAAACAGGTGGGGCACAGGGGATTTTAGGGCAGTGAAACTGTTTTTGTGTGATACTGTAATGGTAGATACATGTCATTATACATTTGTCAAAACTCATAGAACATATATCACAAAGTATGAGCCCCAATGTAAACTATGAACTAAGGCTAATCAAAGATATAATAAAAAATGTTTAAGGAAATCTGTTTAAAAAAAAAAAAACCACCTGAGAAACTAATAGTTCAGATGTAGAAACTGTGAAGAATTTCCTTCCATGTTTAAAAAAAAAAAATCTTAGCCTGGCTCGGTGGCTCGCACCTATAATCCCAGCACTTTGGGAGGCTTAGGTGAGAGGATTGCCTGAGCTCATGGGTTTGAGACCAGCCTGGGCAGCTTAGCGAGACCTCATCTCTATAATCAATAAAAAAATTAGCTGGGCATGGTGGCATGTGCCTGTAGTTCCAGTCACTTGGAAAATTGAAGCAGAAGGATTACCTGAGCCCAGCAGGTTGAGGCTGCAGTAGCTGTGAGTGAGCCATTGCACTCCAGCTTGGGTGACAGAGTGAGATTCCAACTCAAAAAAGAAAATCTTTTTGATTCATGAAGAGAGCTACATCTTAGATCACATTATTAATTTTGATGAGATATTTTAAAGGAAGAAGCTGCAGCCCAAAATTAAAGGCTACAGAGTGTCAGCTGACTGTGCCATGGTATGACTGGTGGACCTTTAACTGTACAAATATTCTTATTAGAATTGCTATTGTGCTTGTTCATGTTCTGGCTACATACTCTATGGATTTAGAGAAATCTGCCACATACCTGTGTTTCCCATGAGCCCTGTTATGTTTAGGATGTGTTTTGCAATTTTGCAGAACATGAGACTTTTCAGGAATATATACATTGTATTTAAGCAAAAATATCTGAATTTATTTACAAAAGTTACCATGCTAGAAATATTTTCTTCTTGTCTGCTGACCAAATTCCTTTCTCTACTGTCTAATCTTCTGGATACCTAATAGTTTGAGGATATTAAATTGATATATTTTTACTCCAGCAGGAATGATATCATTACAGTTCCAGAAAAATGGAAGAACAGTAGCTCTTGTGCAAAAGAAGAAAGGATATAATGTTGGGGAAAATCCATGATAAAATTAAAGATGAAGGAAACCACCTCTTTGCCCAATAGAATGATGGGAGGAAAAAGAAGCAAATGGCGAAACATGTGAATTTCAAGTTCCCCTCTTGAAGCAGAAGCCCTAGAAAAGGGAGTCATGTTAGGTTGAAGAGAGAGCTCCAAAGGCAGAGGTCAACGAGTTTTGTGAGTGCAAATGGATTAAGAACAATGCTGTGTGGTTCATACCTAATCCAGAGCTAAGGAAGAGAGATGCTTGAGGGATCTGAAGTGCCAACAAGAGCCATAAAATGGTCCTTATTACCCGAGGAGGATCACTGGGCCCTGAAGAAGCTAGAAAAGAACAATCTCTAAGTCTAAGAAGGATTCCATCATAAATGCAGGGAAGCAAACAATAGCCAAGGAAGAAGGGCTGTCACCAAGGAGAACAAGGTCAGAGCAAGGACACCGCTGGGTCAGCCAAGGCCTCGGCAGTTAACAGAGATGGCTCAAATGAAGGATCTCAGTGAAGAGACTCCTTCTGGTGGCATGGGCTGAGCTGAGGGGGCAAACAGTGGAGGGGGATGGGCCTAGAGTGTTGCAAATTTGGGAAGCTGTTCCTACCCCTACGGCTGAAGGGACCAGAGGAGGAAGCAGAACCCACAGCATCATGGAGACACATAGCTGTGTCAGATACCCGGCACCAAAATGGGCAGGGAAGAAAGGTCTCCAACTTTCACCAGCCTCCCGTTGTTGCCTCCGGCTACCAAACCCACAGAAGCCAGCTAGCAAGAAACCTGGAAGACAGAGTCTGCGGGGGTCAGCCTTCTGGACACAGAGAAGGGCAGATAAAGGCAAAGTTGGGTGCAGCGGTGGGAGGAGGACCAACAAGCAGAGAATAACCAGACACCTCCAACATAGAAGCCCCTCTTCCTTAAACACGCAAGTACCATGCATTCAAAGAGCAATGGGAGTCCTGGAATATTGAATATTTACCCAAGGAGACTGAGTCACTTAATGGAAGTGCTTGTGTTATTGAAACAGTCTGAGTTTACTAAACTAGTCTAAAATACAGCATATTCTTCTTTTACCCACTAGGACACTGTAATAAAAATTAAATCAATTATTTTAAGAAATAAAGGAGGGCCAGGAATGGTGGCTCGCTCTTGTAATTCCAGTACTTTGGGAGGCGGAGGCGAGAGGATTGCCTAAGCTCAAGGGTTTGAGACCAGCCAGGGCATCTTAGCAAGACCTTGTCTCCACAATAAATGAAAAAAAAATAGCTGGGTGTGGTGGCACGCATCTGTAGTTCCACCTACTTAGGAGGCTGAAGCAGAAGGATCACCTGAGCCCAGCACATCAAGGTTGCACTGGCTGTGAATGTGCCACTGCACTCTAGCCTGGATGACAGAGTGAGACTCCTACTCAAAAAAAATAAAAATAAAAATAAAAAAACGAAAGAAAAGAAATAAAGAGCTAAATTTTTGGTACAACTTACTGAAGTGTGAGGAAATGTATAAATCCTCCCAATTTGTACTCTCTCTTCCTTGTAACTGAGGCAATTTAATGATAAAGCATGACATAAATGGCCTGATAGAGACTGAAAAAAGACAATGTTTCAAACTCTTCTTGTGAGCACGTAAATCTTAAGGGATAATTGTTTGCTAAATTCTTTGGTATCTAAATGGCAACAAAAGGCATTGTGTTAAGTCCTTGATTATTTAAAATAAATATACAAAATTTTTTGAAAGAAATAAAATATTTTTGGAAACTCAATATAAATGATAATTTATCACGAGGGTTCTTTTATAAAGCACATCAAGTAATATGCAGAAAAATCTTCCGTCAGATTATCGAGAGAATGAAATGGTATTCAAACATGGTATAAAGTCTGTGTGATGTCCCATTTCCTAACCTTCTGCTTCTATCTATCTCCTCCAAAACATTTGACACTATATTCTTGTTGTGTGCCACACACCAGGAATCAGTTTCCCAACTTTTTTCCTGGACAGATTATTATTTTTAAGAATGCTGCAAGCCTTTGCAAGAACACTCAGATCAACTTGCCAGAATGTCTGGCTTCAGGCACAGAACAAGTATCTTTTCTCAGGGGCTTCTCCCTGAATATCTCAAATATTCAAATGCAACTTTATATCTCTTTGTCCAACACTTCCTTTCCTGATCTACCTATCGCAATACAGAATTCTCTCACAAATGTCATGCCAAACATTTTCCAATCTATCATCATAATCTTTGAATGAACTCTTTCATCAAATCTATTTTACATTTGTTATTTTTCCCATATATGCCCATGTGACATTTATTTTTGTCTGTCAACACCTTATGTCATTATAAATCAAAATATAAGAAGATAGAAGTTGTGTCCAATTTTCAGTAAAGTTAGTCACTCAGGAGGTGGCCAAAGACTTTATTAAAATGGAGAAAAATATGATACTAACAAATCTTTCAGGTGGAAAACTTGTGTTTTCTTATTATATTAAAACATTTTGTTGAACCTCAAAGAAAAATACTTGAATTTCACCAAGCAATCTGATTAAGGTGTGATTTTGCTCTTATGTTTCTTTCTTTTCTTTTTTTCAATCTCTTTCCCCAAGTCTCAGTTAAGTATTAACTGTTGTGATGGCAACACCTCTCTTTTCCTAACACACATACACATATTCAGACCAACGGGTTTCCTGGAAAAGTCATCTTAAATCATTGGGCTTAGGAGTCTGACTTAAATGTGCTTTTACTGAGAAGTGACATTTTTTGGAGACTTTATTCTTAATCGTGTTTGATTTGATGAAAGAACTTCTAAGGGCAGCTCCTGGTTCCGTTTCCTGGCCCCTTGCTTCTTTTCCTGTGTAGTTACATGTTAAACATGATGATTTGCTGTATAGAAGCCATGTGTTGTCATAATGTAACATCATTAAACAAAGTGTTTAGAGCAGTTTCAGCGGAGCCAGAACATGAACAACAAAACCCGCCAATTACAGTGTCATTTTGTGTAGTTGTTAAGGTTTCAAATGTCTCCAACTTTTTCTGGTAGGCCATATTGAGCATGTCACAGTGAACATCTGAGATAACGATTTGCTAGGCAATGTGCAATTCTCGCTCCTTTTTTTAATATCAGAGAAGAAAGAGTTCTTTATAATAATTTGGCTCAAATGTCTACACACATTGCTCCAGCGTCTGTAGCAGCATGTGTTTCTAGGATTGTTCTGGAAGAGAAAATGCAGAAACAGCAGGGAGCAGAAGATAAACAGGCAATCCGTGACTCATTAAAACAAGCATTGGTAGCCAACATTGTGGAGTGTGTGAAGACCCCAGATCCAACTCGCCTATAAACTTTTTTTACCAGCTGGACTTAGCATCTGTCAGAGTTTGGAAGGAGAGATAATCTGGTAAAATGATTTCAGCGTGTCGCATTTATTAACCTGCCACCTTACATAACTCTGCTGATTGGGAACTCAGGGAAATGTTTGAGCAATGACACAGCTTATTGTTGGAATGTTACAACTTCACTAATAAAGATGCAAGTTGCTATTAAAAAAAAATACAAAGACCACAGAGCATTTGGAAAATTATAATGAAGCAAAGCTAAAAACATCACAGTCTTGAGAAACATACGTGCCAGAAGAATAATTGAAATTCAGTTTGGATTTTGATCATTTTCAAGTTCTTTACATCAATTAGGCAGGAAAAGTATTTTATTTTTTAATAGTTGTCACATTAGCTTTTGTTAACAGCTCTGATGTAAACAAATGCCAAACTGAGATTTCTCTTTAGGGAAAGAGAGGGTGTTGGCCTTTTCCAACTACTTACTGTTCTAAATGAATGATTCGCTTGCGTTGTTAAATCTCTGACAATTGCTGGAAAGGCATTTTCTGATTCTTTAGCATTTTCACAGTAGAAATGAAGGAAAAGCAAAACCATGTCCATTTTTGCCTTTATAAAAAAACCAGGTCAATTTTTGTCTTATACTGCTTCGCCTTGCCTCTTAGTTCATTAAGGACAAAGAACATTACCCCAGAAACAAAACCACACAGGTAACCTGCATGCTTTTCATTCCTGGGCTTCGATTTTGCTTTCTCTTTTTGCCTCAAAGTTTGCTTAGGATCCTTTGGTCAAGAAGTGGGAATACCGCAAAGCCATTTTCTATTTCTTATCCAGATCACATGCCAGTAATTTCCAATTAATGAGGATGTTTACTCTCTGGTACAAAATTTGCACATATTAGCTTATAAAATATGGATAAGCCAGTTTTCTATAACAAAATATAGCCCTGTCGTTTCAAAAATGAACATTGCAGAGACTTTGGAAAAAAATCAGCCAAAGGAATGCTTTACGTTTCACAATGGTTAGCCTATTATTTGTAGTTTTGAAACTTTATTGGTCCCCAATCTAATCTTTTCTGAGTATAAAAACATTAACATATGGTTTAACACAGCACAGGGCTGGAAAGTCCATATCCCAAATGCACATTGCATGCAGGGTGACATTCACACTAAATACCATCCCTCAGGGTCTGTACTCCATTTTACCTGGGATTGGAGAGCCATGAAATCCCTGGAAAAGTTGTTCATGAGTCTGAACCAAATGGTGCACAGTGTACTGAGATACTAACAGTCTATGCTTCTGCCAAAGGTTGTGGCTCAAATGTCTCTCTAAGTAACATTAAAAATCTGCTGCTTCATGCCTATGAATTTCAATATTTATAGCATTCAATAAAACGGTCCACTGTCAGAGAGAGATGTGCCACTGTGCACTCTCTGAGCAGATGGGCGGCAATATGGCACATTTACAGGGACCAGCTGTGGAGCCCAGAAATGGATGCTGGTCAGAGGCAGAGTGCAGGCCCCACATCTGGAATTCTAACTGACTGGCCTCGGTACCCATTGTAAACTTTCCTTCCGCGGGATGAGCTCTGATTTAGAGCTGCTCACTGGTGTGCCTTAAACTGCATCAAGAGTCCTCATTAACACAAGAGACTAGAGGGAGGTTAGGGCCTGGAACTCCTCTGTTGGGCATCTGTTAGAGTCTGTGGATGGCACTCTGTAGTTGGTTATAGGCACACCCAGGGGAAGATTCTCTCATGCATGATGCAATGTTCTTTATTTAACTGATTTTATACCCCAAAAAGAGGTTTTATTATAAACAGAGCTGCTTTTCTTATAACCCCTTTTCTAAAATAGCCCCAGAGAAAGGACAGGGACACTGAAAAATTTGGGAAATGTCTCATTATTTTTTTCAAGTCTCAAATGGAATGTTGTCTTATTTTGGATAGAATAAGATCAGTTCACATGCATGGTTAGGAGTTTCTAAAACATGAAATTCTTAAACTAGCTCTCTTCATTGTATTGTCACTATTCAGATAATCAAAACAGTATAATTTTGTGTAGTTTAAATCATTTAACTGACTTGAAGGAAAGACAATCTGCTTTAGATATATTTTAACTATGAACATGAAATTTCATAGTTTATTTATTTATTTATTTTTGAGTTGGAGCCTCACTCTGTCACTCACGCTGGAGTACAGTGACACCATCATAGCTCATCACAACTTCAACTTTCTAAGTTCAGTCAATGCTTCTGCTTCAGTCTTTCTGGTAACTGGGAATATGGACACACACCACCAAGCTTGGCTGATTTTCTTGTAGAGACAAGGTCTCACTATGTTACCCGGAATTGTCTCCAGCTCCTGGGTTCAAGAAATCCTCCCTCCTCAGCCTTCCAAAGTGTTGGGATCACAGGCATGAACCATCACACCCAGCCCTCTGTTTCATTTTTAATAAATATTTGCCTTTTAGAGAAAATTCTACTCTCATTCTTTCATTTTGTAAAATAATCTTTTTCACGTTTTTTCAATTATTGGCTATATTTATTTGGTCCTCAATGATCCCACCTCTTGAAATTTGTTTATTTATATTCTCATGGAACAGATAACTTATTTTTATGACAATCTCTCAACATCTGTTCCAATCTTCCCTCAACCCCAAGGGAAACACAGATTTTTTTAAAAACGTCAATTTCTCTCACTTTTTATTAGTTTGTCTTTTTTTTTTTTTTGAGTTGGAGTCTCACTCTGTTGCCCAGGCTGGAGTGCTGTAACACACTCACAATCATCCAACAGTCGACTGACCTGCTGGGCTCTGGCGATCCTTCCACCTCAGCCTTCCAAGTAGCGGAAACAACAGGTGTGCACTACCACACCCAGCTAATTTTTGATTTACTGTCGAGACGAGGTCTCGCCAAGTTGCCTGGGCTGGTCTCGAAGCTGTGGGCTCAGGCAATCCACTCTCCTCAGCCTCTCAAAGTGCTGGGATTATAGGCTGAGCCACTGAGCCGGGCGAAACACAGATAATTAAAGCAAATTAGTCAATACAACTCATTACTAACTGGGTTATGCTGACTTAATCATGTGATTTATGGATATTTTAGGGTCTCAGAATGCAATAATTGACTACATTAAAATCTAAACATAAAGCTGTATTTATGATATTTGGCCTCAATCTTTTGAAAGAAAACTTTTGGTTAGAACCATCAAAGAAGCTGAGAGTATGGCTGATTTCTACCTAGTGAAAAGCTAAACAGAAAAAAATATTCTG
Source organism: Carlito syrichta (assembly GCF_000164805.1). Classification (NCBI taxonomy): domain Eukaryota; kingdom Metazoa; phylum Chordata; class Mammalia; order Primates; family Tarsiidae; genus Carlito; species Carlito syrichta. The sequence continues at coordinate 99,931 of NW_007245792.1, read as the reverse complement.
ATTAATTAATTAATGGACTGATTGATTGAATGGCATGGTGGGTTGATAATTAACGTATGACTGAATGTCCAGCCAAGACACAATCCCTAAGGCATTAATTGTTTACATAAGATAGTTCTATGAATCACCCATGTGACATGTACCTTAAAGACTCAATTGTCTACAGGGACAGAGGGTGAAGTGGGAAAGCAGAAACAACCACACTGAATACCTAGAATTGCAGCAATAAGAAATATGGGCTTGCCGGGCTCAGTGACTCAGCCTGTAATCCCGCGCCTTTGGGAGGCTGAAGTGAGTGGATTGCCTGAGCCCGCGGGTTCGAGACCCGCCTGGGCAG
>NW_007245792.1:96957-99273 GCF_000164805.1 Carlito syrichta | reverse complement strand
CGCTCATGGCCACTGCAGCCTCAACCACAAGCATGTGCCACCATGCCCAGCTAATTTTTCCTGATTTACTGTAGAGATAAGGTCTCACCAAGTTGCCCAGGCTAGTTTCGAACCTGTGGGCTCAGGCAATTCTCTCACCTCAGCCTCCCAAAGTGCTAGGATTATAGGTGTGAGCCACCGCGCCTGGCCTGTTTCTGTTTTTGAAGGTGTCAATCTCTTGCTCAATCTAGAATTCAGTCACATAATCACTGCTCACTGCAGCCTCACTGGGCAAGCAATCCTCCTACCTCAACCTTCCGAGTAGCTAGGACTACAGGTATGCACCACCATACCTGGCAAATTTTAAAAGTTTTTTTTTAGAGAAAGAATCTTGCTATGTTGTCCAGGCTAGTCTCAAACTCCTGGTCTCAAGCAATTCTCCCACCTCAGCCTCCCAAAGTACCATAAGAGTGTGAGTCACTGTGCTCAACCTATAGTGTTTAGGTAAGAAGAACACACCAAAATTGACAATCCAGAAAAATAGCATGATCATAAGAGTTACAAAGAATTCCATGAAGGAGAACTTTAATTTTTCTTTTATTTTTCACTATAATTATATCTTTTTGCTGGCAGGTTAATGTCCCAACATATCATATACATATTTTAGCAAAAAAATGTCAATACTTACATAATCCTAGACTGCCTTATGACTGTATGGATCATTAATATATTATGAATGAAATATGTGATACCTCTGGATGGAAATACAGTCCTCTGACTAACGGAAATATTGAAAACAGGACGTGCGTGTGAAGCAAAGTGCAGCTAACATGATATGCACATTCCCAAATGACTATCTCCATCCACAGTAGCTGCCTCCTCTCAGTTACGGCTAAATACAAGTTTTACCAACACAAATGACTTCATCTCTGGGTGTCCATCAGGCAAGCAGTGTTCCAGCACAGGGCTGTCTGGTTCAACATGTGCTTGCCACGGATTGCTGAATGTACAATTTTCCCATCTTGTGGAGGGATTTCCACTCCCCTGATTCTGACAAGAGACAAAGCTATTTATGTATCCTGAGTCTGGATTTATAATGCAGAAATATCATTTTTCCTACAATGTTTTAAAAATTGCTCTAATAAGGCAAAAATTTAATTACAATTAAATGGCTCTAATGGATGACATGGTACCATAAAACTATATAAAAACAACATTTAAATATCTTAGCTTTAAAAATGTATGTTTGTGTGAGTGTGTACACATGTTTTTGTGTTTTTACTTTTTTATTTTTATTTTTTGTAAAACTGTATGCCTTTATTCAACATGAGCCATTAAAATACAGTTTGTCCATGTGCAGAAATATTATACATTCAACTCTGAAGGTAGTTTTTATAAGACCAACAAAAGGAACAGTCTAAAAGTGAGAAATAAAGATGAAAACAAGGAGCTAAAAGGCAGTTTATTTGTGAAAGTGCTAAGGCCTATGAGCTCAGAGATTTTAAGTGAATTAGACCAGCATAAGGTCGTTTCTTTCATTCTGACTTCTCTTAGCGCTGTGAAGGGTGTGATGCCGAGTCGCTGGATTAAGATAGGGTTTGAAAAAACTGGTCAAAGCACTTATAGCTGAAAGTTTTGTTTCTAGAGTTTCACTTGCCATGTTCTCTAGATCTTTCATGGATACCCGAAAATCTTGTGAATCCTCCAAGAACAAATACACTTGGTTTTTAATCAGTACTTTATTATCAGAGAATAAATTATCACGTCCTTCCCAGTCTAGACTCTATCTCCTTACCTAACAAAAGGGTAACCAAATCCAATACTCTGAATCTGATTAATTTAAAACTTGTGCAAATGATTGTATGTAGGTTAAACTGGAGTCACTACTGAAGAAGTCTTCAAACTGCTGTTGCCTGAAAACCTAAACTGAAAAAATTGCCGACTTTGAGGGCCAAAGTCCACCAAAGCTTGATTTCCAAGCTCTACATATCTGAAAACGACTACGATTTTGGGTTTTTTTGGTTTTTTTTTTTGAGAAAGCAGATTTATTGAGAGGACAGAAAAGCTCCCAGAGTGGGAGGGGACCCAAGGGGGAGCCCGACTCTGATTTTTTTTTTAAAGAACTGACCCAAAACACAAAAAATTTCATGTATCATACTTTCCATGGGAAGGAGATAGGCTGTGTGTAAATAGTTCTAAAGTATCTTCAGGTATTTTGATAACATTAATGTGCTGCTTTCTTATTGGGCTAATTTAAATTTTAGATATTTAAGAAAGAGGATATCTGATTGAACTTAAAATTGTGTTGACTCAAGTTGGTCTTTTTTTTTTTTTTTT